>NW_026634343.1:5228-66372 GCF_024868665.1 Triplophysa rosa | reverse complement strand
CGGCGTTTTACCGGCGATCGTGAAGGAAAATAAGACGCTTTGTAAACCGCGTGGAGACACCTATGCTTTCCCTTCTCCCAGAGACTTCTCTCTGCCGTTTATATGAGATAAGCAGCACATGCGCGCAATCTGATGTCCGCCAGGTGGGACAAGAATATTTTCGTCTCGTTTTTATTAGTTGACGAAAATGTCAGTATATTTTTATTACAGTTTTCGTTATAATGCATTCATTTTTATTTAGTTATCGTCTCGTTTTCGTCAGTGAAAACATGTCGTTAACGAATACTTTTCGTCATAGTTTTCGTTAACGAAATTAACACTGGCGTGTACAGGTTGGCCAATCTGGTTCCTTCCGTTAAAGTTTACTTTTTCAACAACAGTCACTGTTACGGGCTGTGACTGATCTTACATATTCAAATCAAATCGGATTCTCTCCAGTCATTGTCAAAAAACAAGCTACCAAAACGTGCTCACTAGCGTTAATAAAGCGGCCAGGGGAATCTTTCTACCTCCACCTATGCTCCACCCACGGAAATGTGTCACAATGTTTACTAACAAAAAAGGGGTCTATTAAAATTATGTTAGCTTTATATAATGTAGAGGGAAGTCGTAATTGAGAGAGTGATTAATCATTCGAAGAAACATGGGGGAGAGAACCTCCCAAAACCTTTTATAATATTAAGCAGTATAACCATCGGGGCCTGCAGATTTTTTATTAGGGAGGTTAGTGACAACTTCAGTGATCTCGCATAAAGTAATTTCTGCCTCTTATCTTTGGACAGCCTCCTTAGATAATTGTTGTAGATTTATATTTAATAGTATATGACTTAATTAATTGTATATCATTAATGTCAACACATCCTTTAGACATATATACCTCTTTACAAAATCCACAAAGGTTTCATTGATCTTTATAGGATCTGTTAGTATTTCTTCTTAATGCCACAATTTTCTTTAAAATATTTGAACAATAATTTTGTTTCTGTTATGGTACTGAATGGATCTAACATTTTGTAACATTTTGGCATCTACATTAAAAATGTCAATTCTAGAATATGATTTATGTACTGATGAATATTCTTGAGCAGACTGATTTAAGCATCTCCACATCTACCATATTACAATTTTTCAAATAGTTTTGCAAAATGGCTGCAGATTTACTTTGTATGTCTAGGTTGTGCATCTTTTACTGGATCAATAACACAATTATAATCACCTCCTATGATCCCGATGGCTAAGGCTGTTCTAGCCCCAGTGGCACCGTTAATGCATGCTCAGTGCCCTCGGTTCCGTATGGCACAACACAACCATACGCACCAATCCGATGGCTAAGGCCAGGGGCGTAGCACAGAATCTTGGGCCCTGTGCAAAGATAGTGTGTGTGGGCCCCATTACACTTTTTTTTTTCAAATAATAGCGTAAAATTAATAATAATTAATATACTTCAATTAATTACTATACATAAGATAAAGGATTCACTGATTTTCTATCAACTGGTAAATTAATGAATCACACTGAAGTTGTCATGATTCTGCCTCATCATGTCATGTCTTTCTTGGTCTTGTGGCAGGAACATGGCAGAGCCTCATGTTTTGTGTAGAGAGAGACATGCCATTGTTTTGACATGTCATGCACTCTCTCTGATCTCGTCTTTGTCCCCGCCCCCTTGTTTCCTCATTATTGATCGTTAATTAGTTTATGCCCTGCACCTGTTCCCCTCTTGATTTATCCCTTTTATAATGCCATTGTGTTTTCTGTCCTGTTCTGGTTCATTGTAATTTGTATGGTGAGTTCCTGTGTCTTGTCTTGTCTTGTTATTTGTAGTTCATGTCAAATGTTAATTTTAGTCTTGATTAAGTGTAGTTAGTCTTAGTACTGTCTTGTCATGTTAGTATATTCCCCTGTTTTGTTATGTTACCCCCTCTTGGTTTTTTTTGGTTTTGTCTTTATTATTTATTAAACGTCTTGTTAACCCCTTACCCGTTTCACAGATGGCTGCTGCTGTTTGAAACCTTACACTTAAGTCGTAACAACAAAATTATACTCAACTTTATACACTAATATACCATTTATAGAAATAAACTATATGTTTTCATTTTGTTGAACTCAGTTCTAGTTGCATAATCTCTGTATGCTCTCCTATTTGCTTTGGTGTGTCTGGTAGAGTGAATGACGCGCTACATACCCGTAACAGGTGGTGGCGGTAATGCTCCAAATCCGGATCTTGACCTCGGCTTCGTTCTATCTGGACAGCGAGCCATTTCATATTGTGGTGATGCAATCGACCCGTGTAGTCATTAATGAAGAGATGGTACATTCCACGGGTATAAAAGGAGGTGGAACCGACACGTAACTAGGCGTGGCATACTGGGCCGCAGAAGCAACGTGATTTCCGGTACGTCGTGTTGTTGTTCATGAGGTAAGAGCTACTGGTGGCATTCTTGTATGGTGAATATTTCTTGTTGAACAGGGTAAATGGAGACTCCTTTAATTTACAGTGTGACTGAGGAGTAATGTAGACACATGGAACGTCTGTTTACTTTTGTGGGCCTCTAACTTATATGCGTCGAGCGCGTTGGGTGGTGTGAGTCATTGGCTACAGGTGTGTTATTTATTTTTACGTAGAGGTTAATGAGAAGGTAAATTCTCTCTTAATTTGAACGTTTGTTTCTACAGTGAAGTGAGGGGGGGGCCTTGGAGGTGTTGCAGCAGGTTTTATGTGCGCAATTTGGGTTTTGTGACCTTCTCTTTTGGATAACATCAACTACTACTATCTGCATTCGATAATGGATGTTTGACCTAGAGTGCTTCTGGACGGATCGTATGGTTTCGTTCTCTGCACGCTGACCTGTTCGACCACTCTTCTGTCGTACCCTGGCGAGGGCAGTTGCTCCAGACTTGAGTATAACACTGATTGTGTACTTTGACTCGTTTGATGACCAGAACGATGCCTTTGAAACTCGAAGTGTCTAGTGCAGTGGTCACCAACCCTGCTCCTGGAGATCGACCGTCCTGAAGATTTCAGCTCTAAGCCCAATCAAACACACCTGAACTATCTAATCAAGGTGTTCAGGTTTGCTTGATAATTACAGACAGGTGTGCTGAAGCAAGGTTGGAGCTGCAGTCTGCAGGACGGTCGATCTCCAGGAACAGGGTTGGTGACCACTGGTCTAGTGCTTATGGATCGGAGGATTGAAGTGGGGTAATTACTGTGACGAACGGCCACGCGTTTGTCACTATTTTTGTTTATAAATTGTTTCTTTTGTTGTTTTGTTAATTTCTTGGTTATTGAACTTATTTTTTCATTTTTGTGTAATGGGCTGTCGATATAAACTCTTGATTGTCTCCTGTAAGGAGACTCGTTGATGCCAATACTCTACGGGCACCGGCTGTTGCGAGATGCCATACGGAATGACAAAGTGGTTTTCTTTATTCATACTTGATAAGTGTATTCGACAGCCCTTGATGTGAACGTGTATGTGTTTCTATGCTTGTGTTTCTCTTTTGTTTCTAGAATTGGGGGATCAGTGTCTGCCAGTATCCATTAAGTTTGGGGTGATTTGGTTGTTTTGCAGTGTTTACAACGGAAGCTTTTGGTGCTGTGTTGTGACGGGAGCTGGAGTGCTTGCTGTGTATTGGAGAGGCAGAACGAAACCCCCAATTAGGAGTTGATGAGTGTGTGTTTGTGTCAGTGTGTATGTTGTTTTTATGCTAAGGGCTTCCTTTTTATATATATTAAAAAGCTTAGTTTGTGTATTATATTGAATGTGTTTTTTTTAATAAATTATATTGAATTTCCCTCGTTGTCTGATACCTGTCTCAGCCACTACGTATCTGTGTGCTTTCGATATTTGGGGTACCTGTGGGTCACCGGCCCATTTCCGGGGTGGCGTAGTCGTGCAATAATTATATCTAACTTTCTCTCCGCCACAATATTATTTAAATTGAGCAGCGCGCATCTACATAGCACAGCTTTACACATCACATGCACTCCGGGACATTTATGTTGATGATCTTGCTACCATATCCTCTAATATCTTTATTTAGCACCAAACACGCTTAATTTTAACCCTTTTTGCTTCACAAGCGCTGCTTCTCCCACCAAAGTCGCGTCGCATAAAGGCCTGCTTACACCAAGAGCAGGTAAATAACGTTAAATAAACACAACACGGGAGTGGGAGGGAATGAGAGTCATTCTTCCGGGATTGGGACGGGATTTCCCCCCAGTTTTTTTGTGGGAGTGGGACGGGAGAGGTTTGAAAATCCCCTCCCGTGTCACCCTCTAACGAGCAGTCCCACGAGTGTCAGAAAGACAATGAAGCGAGAATCCTGTTTTTTCCTTCAGGATGGCCCATCATACTGGACAAGCACTGACTAGATTGTAGAGCCTGTTGATTGAGCCAAAAAAAGGAGACGTCAACACAAGAAGCAACTGCATGTAGACCCACCCGATTAATCGTATGGGATGCAGAGGGGGAATATGTTGCAAGTGGATTGGCTTTAAGTATTTCAGCTTGTACTCCTTTGTCCTTTCCTGACATATTGGCCCCATTATCATATCCCTCTGGTGTTGATTCGCATATTATTGAATAATATATTCCATCCCCTCTCTCAGTTAGGATAGTGTTTTTCACTCTTTTGCCACACAGCTCAAGTTCAAGTTCATTTTATTTATATAGCACATTTACAGCAGCCACCAGGCTGTCCAAAGTGCTTTACAGAAGAACACAATTTTACTACATATACAGAAATAGACCATACAAAAATTTAATACAACCCATTAAAAAAAGGCCATAACATTATAGTCAAAAATTTAATACAACCCATTTAAAAATAAAAAATGGCAATATCACAGTGGTAAATACACTAAGGAAAACAAATACGTTTTTAACAGGGACTTAAAAACAGACAGAGAAGGGGCCGTTCTAATCTCTAGGGGCAGGGCATTCCAAAGTCGAGGCCCTGCCACTGCAAATGCACGCTCACCTCTACGCTTAAGCCTAACGTGAGGGACTACCAACAATGCCTGGTCACAGGATCGTAGGCTTCTGGATGGGGTGTAGAGATGAAGAAGTTCAGTGAGGTAGACAGGAGCTATGTTGTGTAGGGATTTATATATAAACCCGATTCCAAAAAAGTTGGGACACTGTACAAATTGTGAATAAAAACAGAATGCAATGATGTGGAAGTTTCAAATTTCAATATTTTATTCAGAATACAACATAGATGACATATCAAATGTTTAAACTGAGAGAATGTATCATTTTAAGGGAAAAATAAGTTGATTTTAAATTTCATGGCATCAACACATCTCAAAAAAGTTGGGACAAGGCCATGTTTACCACTGTGTGGCATCCCCTCTTCTTTTTATAACAGTCTGCAAACGTCTGGGGACTGAGGAGACAAGTTGCTCAAGTTTAGGAATAGGAATGTTGTCCCATTCTTGTCTAATACAGGCTTCTAGTTGCTCGACTGTCTTAGGTCTTCTTTGTCGCATCTTCCTCTTTATGATGCGCCAAATGTTTTCTATGGGTGAAAGATCTGGACTGCAGGCTGGCCATTTCAGTACCCGGATCCTTCTTCTACGCAGCCATGATGTTGTAATTGATGCAGTATGTGGTCTGGCATTGTCATGTTGGAAAATGCAAGGTCTTCCCTGAAAGAGACGACGTCTGGATGGGAGCATATGTTGTTCTAGAACTTGGATATACCTTTCAGCATTGATGGTGCCTTTCCAGATGTGTAAGCTGCCCATGCCACACGCACTCATGCAACCCCATACCATCAGAGATGCAGGCTTCTGAACTGAGCGCTGATAACAACTTGGGTTGTCCTTGTCCTCTTTAGTCCGGATGACATGGCGTCCCAGTTTTCCAAAAAGAACTTCAAATTTTGATTCGTCTGACCACAGAACAGTTTTCCACTTTGCCACAGTCCATTTTAAATGAGCCTTGGCCCAGAGAAAACGCCTGCGCTTCTGGATCATGTTTAGATATGGCTTCTTTTTTGACCTATAGAGTTTTAGCCGGCAACGGCGAATGGCACGGTGGATTGTGTTCACCGACAATGTTTTCTGGAAGTATTCCTGAGCCCATGTTGTGATTTCCATTACAGTAGCATTCCTGTATGTGATGCAGTGCCGTCTAAGGGCCCGAAGATCACGGGCATCCAGTATGGTTTTCCGGCCTTGACCCTTACGCACAGAGATTGTTCCAGATTCTCTGAATCTTTGGATGATATTATGCACTGTAGATGATGATAACTTCAAACTCTTTGCAATTTTTCTCTGAGAAACTCCTTTCTGATATTGCTCCACTATTTTTCGCCGCAGCATTGGGGGAATTGGTGATCCTCTGCCCATCTTGACTTCTGAGAGACACTGCCACTCTGAGAGGCTCTTTTTATACCCAATCATGTTGCCAATTGACCTAATAAGTTGCAAATTGGTCCTCCAGCTGTTCCTTATATGTACATTTAACTTTTCCGGCCTCTTATTGCTACCTGTCCCAACTTTTTTGGAATGTGTAGCTCTCATGAAATCCAAAATGAGCCAATATTTGGCATGACATTTCAAAATGTCTCACTTTCAACATTTGATATGTTATCTATATTCTATTGTGAATAAAATATAAGTTTATGAGATTCGTAAATTATTGCATTCCTTTTTTATTCACAATTTGTACAGTGTCCCAACTTTTTTGGAATCGGGTTTGTACAAAGAGGAGAATTTTAAAGTCTATTCTCTGACAAACTGGCAACCAGTGTAAGGATTTAAGAACTGGAGTGATGTGTTCATGTTTACGACACTTTAAAAGAAGTCTGGCCGCAGCATTTTAAACAAGCTGAAGACGAGCAATTTAACACTTAGATATACCGCAATATAAAGAATTGCAGTAATCTAGACGAGACGTAACAAAAGCGTGAACACCCATTTCTAGAGTTTTTGGTGTGAGAAAGTATTTGATTTTGGACAATAAGCGGAGCTGATAAAAACTGGATCCGATAACAGAAGAGATATGTTTATCAAATTTTAACTGCTGGTCAACAAGAACTCCTAGGTTACGTACCCGTGAGGATCTAAAAACAGATAAACCTTCTAAATCAGGGCTTATACACTTAGAGTTCTCATTGGGACCGAAAACAATTACCTCGGTCTTGTCTTCATTTAGGAGGAGGAAATTTTGGGCTAGCCATGATTTGACCTCCTCTAAACATTTCGCAAGAGAAGTAATCGCAGTGGAATTGTTTCTTTTAATTGGTAGATAGATTTGGGTATCATCTGCATAAAAATGAAATGACATGCCATGTTTACGGAGAAAAGAGCCCAAAGGTAACATGTAGAGAGAAAATAGAGAGGGAGCTAAAATAGAGCCTTGTGGAAGGCCACAGGTCAGGGGTGCAGAAGAAGAGGTAAAGTTATCCAGTTTCGCTAACAATTTTCTATCAGACAGATATGACTGAAACCATCTCAGGACGTTAGCTTTTAGACCTACCCAAGACTCCAATCTTGATACTAATGGTCTATGGTATTGAAAGCGGCCGATAAATCTAAAAGAATAAGAACCACAGAGTCTCCGGAATCAGTAGAGAGGTAGATATCATTTAACACTCTCAAAAGAGCGGACCTGAAAAACCTCATAAATACAGTTACTTGACAGAAAACATTGTAGTTGATTCAGCACAATTTTCTCCAAAACCTTTGAAATCAAAGGCAAGACAGATATTGGCCGGAAATTTTTTAGGACAGAGGAATCCAGTGATGGCTTCTTGAGCAGGGGAGTGACTGTAGCGACTTTAAGATTGGCGGGAACAGAGCCAGTTTGGAGACACTTATTAATAAGAGACACCAGACCTGGCCCATTCGAATTAATAATTAATTTTAAAAATCTCAGGTGAATGATATCACTAGAACAGAAAGAAGGTTTAAGCTTGCCAATCACCTCCTTCAATTCATGGAGATTGATAGGTTTAAAAGCATTGAAAACGGCAGAGGCAGATGACATGATCGGGGACACAGTTAAAGTGGGGGACACGCTAAGTCTTAAATTAATAATTTTGTCACAGAAATATCTCAAGAAGCTTTCACAGAGAGCAACAGAGGCAACAGGCAAAGTGTTAACAGAAGGGTTTGTAACAGATTGAATAATTGAAAACAAAACTTTAGGTTTAGAGTGATTCATTTCAATTAGATTGGAAAAATAAGCAGCTTTCACAGACTTTGCTGCAGTCTGGTAAGCTGTGAGAGAGTCTCTGAACATTTGAAGAGCGATATGCTGTCACGGCTGTGGCAAGAAGAACCCAAGTGCAGGCAGCGGTAGTGAAGGGGTTAACAAGATATATTTATTTAATAACAAAACAAAAGTACAAAACAAAACACCCTTGATGGGGAAAAACGAAAGGTCACAAAATAATAATACAAACAACAGGACGTAGACTAACTGACACTGGGCTTAACACAACACTAGACAAGAACTAAACACTTACTAAGACGGACTGGAAGTATTCCACAGCAACAGCAAACAAGGGCACGAGTAGGCACAGAGCACAAGCGGACATGCACAATACAAGAACAATACAATCCACGAGCACAGGACAAAGAAACATGAGGGCATTTGTAGGTAAGACAAACAAAGGATAACGAGCGAAGGCAGGTGGTAAACATTAGACACGGAGGGGAAACAATACAGGGTTGTATTGATACAAGGTTGTAATACAGAGAGTGGCGGGGCCAATGACGAGACACTGGAGAGAACGCATATTATTGTCAAAAGGACAATAATATGTTTCTCTCCACACACAACCAAAGGCTTTGCCATGACTCTGCCACAGGACCAAGAAAAACATGACTAAGTGAGGCAGAGCCATGACAGAAGCCCCCCCTTTAATGAGTACCTCCAGGTGCTCACCAAGGGGTAGACGGATGAGACAAGACAGACTGGGTGAGAGACAGGACAAGGCAAAACAAAGAAAACAAAATCAAGGGCAGACATGACAAGACAACAACAGGACTCGGGTGGGACATCAAAAATAATAAACATGGGAGGGGGGGTGGGGAAACAACAAAGTCCACAGGGGGAACAGTCTTAGTCCCTGGCTGCGCTCGAGGGCGCGGAGTCCTGGGGGACTTTGTGGGGGAAGTCCTGGAGGGAACCGATGACTGGAATGTCGGCGGGACAAGGCTGGGCGCCGGCTGGACAGGGCTTGATGCTGGCTGGAAGGCCGGCTGGATCACCGGACTGGACGCCGGACTGGATGCCGGCCGCACCGGACTGGACGCCGGCTGCACCGGCGTGGACGCTCCTCCGCTGCACCTCTCCCTCCTTCTCCACACCACCGGATCCATAGCCGACCTTGGCGAATCTGTGGGGACCGGAGGGAGTTCCGCAGCGGAGGAGTCCGCCGACGTCATCCCCGGATCCCCCCTCTCCCGCCCGCTACCGGCGCCGCCAGAGTGAACGGGGACCGTGGAGCTCAAGCCAGAGGGTACTGAGTTCCCCCGGGTAGCAGCAGCCAGGTCGAGGCCCTCCGGCATGATCGACCGCGAGGTGGAAGTTCCACGTGGAACCCCACCCCCGGGATCGTCCCGGTTGGCCACGAACCTGACCATTTCCGCAAACCCTAGGGGACCCAGCAGCCTCTTCTCAGACGGGGTGAGGCGCTGAGTGAGGCAGCAGTTGAAGATAGTCTTCAACTCTGCCTCGTTGAACTCCGTCACCTCAGCCACCGCCGAGAATGCCCTGGCGAACTCCCGGTTCCCGTAGTTTCCTGGTGGAAACCTAGCAGCAAGCGGGCTAGGGCGGACCGTGAGGACGACGCCGTGCCGTCCATCTTGCTGCCCGCTGGGTTCTGTCTGGCTCGTGGATTCTGTCACGGCTGTGGCAAGAAGAACCCAAGTGCAGGCAGCGGCAGTGAAGGGGTTAACAAGATATATTTATTTAATAACAAAACAAAAGTACAAAACAAAACACCCTCGATGGGGAAAAACGAAAGGTCACAAAATAATAATACAAACAACAGGACGTAGACTAACTGACACTGGGCTTAACACAACACTAGACAAGAACTAAACACTTACTAAGACGGACGGGAAGTAATCCACAGCAACAGCAAACAAGGGCACGAGTAGGCACAGAGCACAAGCGGACATGCACAATACAAGAACAATACAATCCACGAGCACAGGACAAAGAAACATGAGGGCATTTATAGGTAAGACAAACGAAGGATATCGAGTGAGGGCAGGTGGGAAACATTACACACGGACGGGAAACAATACAGGAAACGAGAGGGGCGGGGCCAATGACGAGACACTGGAGAGAACGCATATTATTGTCAAAAGGACAATAATATGTTTCTCTCCACACATAACCGAAGGCTTTGCCATGACTCTGCCACAGGACCAAGAAAAACATGACTAAGTGAGGCAGAGCCATGACATATGCAGCCTGTCCTTTTTCCATTTTCTTTATGTCTTTCTACAATTTTGTTTTAGGTGACGGGTGTCAGAGTTTTGCCACAGGTCAGCTTTTGGTTTGTGCTTGTGAGGCCTAAGAGGAGCAGTTGCATCTGCTACCTTAAGCCAGGCAGAATTTATGAGAGTAAGATTTTGATCAGTATCCAAGTCAGCTAATGGTAGATCCAACTGCAACTGTGAGCAACATTCAGCAAAGCACAAGTTGAAATTTATGCTGAACTGAGGAGAGTAGAACCGAGACAGAGTTACAGGTGTAGTAGAGACATGAGAGACATCTGGAAGAGGTAGTGAAAATAGTATGGGCTTGTGGTCAGAGATCATAAAATCTGAGAGCACAATATGTCACATCAAGCCCATATGACAGTACAAGATCCAACGTATGGCCCTGAGTATGGGTAGAGTCACTGATCCACTGAGATAGATTAAAAGCGTCAATAAGATTAAGAAAGTCATGTGATAGGGGGTTTGGCGGACAGCAGACATAGATATTAAAATCGCCCACCAATAAAAAGCGATCGTAATTAGTGGCCATATTGCCGATCAGTTCAGTAAAATGCTGTATAAAATCCTTAGAAGAGTGCGGCGGACGGTAAACAACCCCTAAACATACAGGACCATTCCAGTCTAACTGAAGAAACTGAGCTTCAAAACGGGAAAAAGCCGTTACAGGGACCAGTCGACAGCGTGTAGAGAGAGAGTTCTTTAAAATTGTTACTATCCCACCCCTGCGTCCACACGGACGAGGAGAGTTAAAAAATGTACAGTCCGTAGGGACCAAATCAGCAAAAGGAGTTAGATCGCCAACCTTTATCCATGATTCCGTGATGAACATAAAATCCAAGTTATGAGATGAGTAGAAATGGTTTAATAAAAAGGTCTTGTTCACCAAGGAGCAGGCATTCAATAATGCCATCTTCGGTGAAGAAATAGTAACAGGAGATGATGAGGACGCTCTTTTCAGTGAGCGCAGATTTCCGTGACTTACTCCCCGTCTTCGAGAGCCAAGGCCGACTCGTACCGCTTTTCCACCGGGGCTGGGGCTGGAGCCGGTTCTCGGCCGAGGATGGCACCATTCAGAACCGGCTCGCGTTTCCACTGGCAGGGAGCAGAACCCTGTCAATTCCAGTATATATTTATTTCCATGTACATTTATTTAAACTGAGTAATATGAAATAGAATGATATAAAACACAACAGTGCTTGCTGTCATTTTCCTTTTTAAAATAGTCATACGTGATTTAGGCAACATATACTCTGATTATTCTAACTGTTTTTTAATCAAATGTAATATGATATAAAACACATTCCCTTATTAGAACGTATAAAATGTTTGTTCAATACGTAATTTAAAAGCAAATAATTTAGTCGAAAGCACAAGCGCTTCAATACAAAGTTAAATCAAAAATATAAAGTTATGAAACTTAACTTTGCCCTCAGTCAAAACGATTTGACCAGGTACAAATAACAGATTTATTTATGGCTGAAACTGACCGTTAGACATATGCCCAAAATGAATTATATATCATGTTTAACCGCTACAGATATCAGACATCATAGCCAGCGGTGAGTTTCAGAAGGACTTGCCGAGATGAGGCTACGTTCAGCGGGATACATGAGCGCCGAGCACTCGGTGGTTGCGTGGAGCTCACATCTCTGAAAACATCCAAGCTAATTTTTAAACAGACACCATCTTTATTAACTGACCACAGTTTTGGACTTTAAACACATACATTCTCGCCTAAATAATGATTTAAAATACATTTATTAACAAAATAATAATATTACGAACATTGTAAAACGTTCTTGCTCTATTGCCTTTGCTGCGCAATGGCGCCTTTCAAACTGCAGTAACCAGAGAAAGCTCCGCTTACTGACGACGTAGGTTTCCGAGTTCGAGACTAGCAAGGTTTTGGGGCCAGTTCGGAACCAGGATCTTGGCACCGGCCCAGGAATTTTTTGAGTGGAAAAGCGCACCACCGGCACCAGCCCCGGTGGAAAAGCGGTATCGGTGGAGCCCGGCACGAGAGACTCAACTCAACTCAACTTTATTTATATAGCGCTTTTTACAATTTTCATTGTTACAAAGCAGCTGTACATAAGACATATTGACTATAAGCAAAACAATTAAAGTTGTTCCTGCAAAAACAAGAAAAAGTTGAAAACACAGAAGACAGACATACCCACATACAAAACACTCCACACACACAATATGCACACGTACTAACACACACACGTACACAGACAAGTACGCACACACACACACACACGCACACACACACACACACACACACGCTCAGTGAGAGCACACATTTAAGATAAAGGAGAGAGAAGCACAGGTCAAATATAACAGACTATAAGTGAAAGTGACCTATTAGTCAGATATGGTGACCCATACGCGAAATGTGACCTCTGCATTTAACCCATCCAGAGAGTAGTGAACACACGCACAGCAAGTGGTGAACACACGTACACCCGGAGCAGTGGGCAGCTATCACTGCAGCACCCGGGGAGCAAGTAGGGGTAAGGTGCCTTGCTCAAGGGCACCTCAGTCGTTACCCGCCGGCCCTGGGAATCGAACCGGCAACCTTCTGGTCACGAGTCACCGATTTTTTTAATTATTATTTTTTTAATTTATTTATTATTATTATTATTTTTAATTAATGTGTCCACAACAGAGTTGCGGATATCCAAGAGTGCTTGATGGTCATAGATTAAAAGCATGCAGCAGTTTAGAGACAGAGCAGACAAGCATACAAGCAAATACGAGAGCAGCGGACGGCATGCCAAATACACAGGCGCCATCTTGAAAAAAAAAAAACAAGGTCAATAAACTTGTTTTGCGTCTCAGTACTTAGCAGTGAACCTGTCTTTTGTTTTACTTTCTGTAGGTGCTCCTTCAAAAGGGGGTCATAATGAGCTAGCAACTCAAGAGTTCCCAGGAAATTTCCATTATGAATGTCATCCAAGTTTGTTGTTTTGCCTCTGAAAGCCAGATTTTGTGACGCCAAATGAAGTGTAACATCCAAAAGCCTCTCTAAAATCAATTTATTTTTCTCTATCTCTGTAGTTGAAGCTGCAGGTGACCATCTACTCCTTCAGCTGCTAATAAGGAGTGCTGGAGTCTCTTCCATTTCAAGTAGCACTGCTTATGTGGCCTGTGTTTGGAAATTGCTTGATGATCAGCACAATACCAGTTGTCTTCACTCTGACTGCAGCATAGAGGGGACAAGCTCAGACGGTGTGTCAGTGGAGCAGAAAAGTGAAAACTACTGGAAAGTTGGTGTTGCTGGAGGAGAGTCAAGTGAATGAGTTCAAAATGGCTGAAGAAGCAGTGGGAAAACCAATTGAGCAGCTTAAAAAGGAAAGGACTGCTGCAAAATTAGTTTCACTAGACAAGTTAACTTTGAGAGTTTGAGAAACTTTCTTTCGCTGTTTTCGAGACAAATGATGATTATAGAATTGGACTTCTCGCCGATATGGAGGCATATAAGAGTAAAGATGAGGAAGTAGTACTCTCAGTGCAATAGGATGTCGACATTGGAAAAACTGCAAGTGATTGTGACGTTAAGTTTAGTGAAGTTAAAAGAATTGTTCAAGAAAATCTTTGATCAAGATATGGTCTGAATGAAATGACTGGTGCAATTTTGGCAGCAGAGAAGATCTGCAATCGAGTAGCAAGTATGTCTGTTGACAGCAGTGAGTATGAGAATTGGGTAGTAAAGGGTCGGAGACTGGCCAAAAGAGTGGTGGAAAGTTGTGTTATTTATAGGAAAGCGAGAGTAAAGAAGTGTAAACAGATAATGAGTGATCTCCCACCTTAAAGGATTGGACCAGCTGCACCATTTGAATTTGTGACAGTAGATCTGTTCGGTCCCTATGAAGTGAGAGACAAGGTAAAGAAAAGGGTGAGACTTAAGGTCTGGGGCATTATGTATTGTTGCATGGCTTCAAGAGTTATTCATGCAAACAGCGATTGAATATGACCACTGGCATTTCCTGGAACTACGGCTGCGTCCGAAAGCTCTAAAATGCTGCCTTCGGAGGCAGGAAGGTAGGAAGGCATCAAGGCACATCTGAATCCAATGTTTGCTTTACTACCTGTCTCCTGAGATAGCTCCATCAGGTCGATTTTTGAAGGCAGCATAGATGTATCCTTCACTGCCTTCAATGTCCCACAATTCCATGCGTGTGCTAACAGGGGGGATGTGATTGGTCGAGCAAGGTCAAGTTAAAACTAAGTCTAAGTCCCTAAAGTGGTCAGATCCAGGTTTGACCTTTGTGGGAGCACAATCAGCTCTGAAAGATCTATTACAAGTTTCTGGAGAACTGAGTGGATTTGGAAGTTTCTTCTCACCCCATAGGAATGGAGAATCTGATTCCGAGTCGTGAGTGTTGTCTGGAGTACATTACACCAAACTCTCTGTTGTTGGGAAGAGCAAGTCCAAGAGGAGATCCAGGCGATTTTGATTTTGCAGGATCCCGTACAAAAGATTAAGGGTAATCCAGAGAGAAATTATTAAATTCTGGGAAAAGTGGAGCTAGCATATGACCAAACCCGTTTATAAGAATTAAGTGGCACGCAAAGGAATGGCACCGTAGGAGACATTGTCTGGGTTGTAGACCAGAATGCTCTGCGAAGTCAATATAAGTCGGGAAGAGTCATCAAGGCAAATGATGATCCTAAAGGTATTGTAAGAGATGTTGATGTCAGAGTATTCTCAAATCATCCAGTCTTTTGTTCGGGTCGTAAAAAGGCAGACCCGAAACGGGTCATCAAAAGTGACAGTACCAAAATTCTGTCAACTGTTCTTCATAGGGATGTCCGGCGGTTAGTTGTGTTGATCCCAGTGGAGGAGCAATTCAAGAATCTGGAAGAGTTGAATGTGACATCTTGGATTCAGTATGGATACATTACTGTAAAAATGGCTCCATTTTAAGTTACAAGTAACCAATTCCAAAACGACTTGTGTAAAAGTCTTAAAGTATTTGATTTTAGCACTTAAGTATTTACCTCATACTGAATGTAGGCTCAAAGATGCACTAGACCTCAAGTCCAAGAGACATGTCAGTGAAAAAACGATTTATTTATGAGGTTTTGTTTCCTAAAATAGAAATGAAATTGAACACCTCACAATTTCAAAATGACAGAACAAAACACAAATCAAACAAGTCAGTCTTAGTCAAACTCAAGTGTTCAAAAAGGCATACTAGTCTGTAAGTAAAACATATTTTTTTTCAAAAAGGTCAGTAAAATGGATAAAGAAAATATAGTTAAATCAAATATTCAGAGCTGACTTTGATTTAAGTGTACCTCTCAGTCTCAGAGGGGGGAAATATTTTTATTCAGCTTCAACAAAAGCTGGTTCTCAAAGTTCTTGGAATTTATTCTAGCTTTTTTTGACTGAAAATGAGGCCAGCAGTGCTACAAAGTGGCTCGCAAGCAGCAGATGCAGGTAGGGGAGTGTTGAGCCTCAATGACAACTTCAATAGAGGTGGGAAGGTTTTCAGGACACCAAAGTCATCACCAGCAGTTGTCAGATAGCCATCAAGCACTGTTTGGCCTTGTTGTGCCTGGGTCTGGGATGACTTCAATGGCTTGAAGAAATCCTCTTCATTTGATGAAGTGGCATCACTTATATGGAGGAGACCTCTCAACTTACATCTCTTTATGAAGTCAAGACCTAAAATACAATACAAATTTAGTAATGTTTCTGCAACAATTAAAAAAATAATTCAAAAGCATTTTTAGAGCTTTTAAAAATATAAAGCTTATATGCACTTCAGTATAAAATATATTGTCTCAACATTCCGCGGTTTCAAAAATGTCACATTACTTAGTGATAAAAGTGCACTGTAAAAAATTGCTGTTAAAAAATTGGCAATTTCCAACAGTAAAATACTGTTATTTTCATGGTTCTGCCCCATCTTGTCTTACTTTTCTTGACCTAGTAGCAGAACCATGACAGAACCTCTTGTTTTATGTGGAGAGAAGCGTTTTGACCCTGTTGGCCTTCTACTCTCCGGTGTTGCGTCTCTGTTCCCGGCCTTTCGTTGCCTCATTATTGATTGTTTATTAGTTCATGCACCACACCTGTTCCCTCTTGATTTGTTCCCTTTATAAGGTCCCTGTGTTTTCTGTCCTGTGCTGGTTCATTGTCGTTTGTATGGTGAGTGCCTGTTCTGTGTCAGTCTAGTCTAGTTCATGATTATGTTAATCTTAGTCTTGTTAGGTGTATTTAGTCTTAGTCCTATCCTGTTGTAGATTCCCCTGTTTTGTTTTGTTACCCCAAGTTCGAACTTTAACTCGGGTAATTTTATCTCAGCATCCCTACACTACAAATCCAATCACAACGCACATGGCTTCCGTGAAATTAAACAAAAAGGATGAATAAACACGATGGATTTATATATTTTTGACGATCAATATTGATGTCTCGCCAATGTTATCTTATGTTGCATGAATTTCTTTAAAATACAGGTTTAGAAAATCAGATTTTCTTAAATAATCCATCGAAGTACTGAAAACCCTGATGTTACACACCCTGGTACCGTAGGTGGCAATATACACCTAAACATGTTGGTTGCAACCCGTCATTAAAAGGAAAGAAGAAGAAGAAAGAACGTTTGTAGATCGTTATTTACAGTTACTTGCAGTCGATGTGTTTTGTAAATATAGTTTTGAGTTATTTACTCAAAACAATTAAAATTGAATTTGTGTAAATTATTCAAAATTTTACTGTGGTTGTTTTGTATGTTATTTTGCTTTAAATATAAAATTCCTAAATTATTTGTGTTCACATTTTTTATTTTTATAAAAAATAATTCATTTGATGTTTCATTTTTGTCAGAATCGATCGATGGACAGGAAGAGAACACAGATGCAGGGAGCGGTTAACACAAGGATTTATTTAACAAAACACAAAACAAAGACCCACGAGGGGGTAAAACAACAATGACAAGGGGAAATAAAATAACGGGCAAACAGGAACGTAAACTAACTACAACTGGACTAAAACAACACTGACAAAACCTACACTTGACTGGACTTGGATCTTTTCAGAGGTAGGAACAAGACGCAACGTCATGAGAGACACGGAGGCAAAAGAACAAATGGTACAAAACAAATGAGCACAGGACAGAAGACACAAGGGCATAATATAGGGGAACTAACAAAGGATAATTAACAAGGGACAGGTGAAAAGCTAAACGAGGAAACGAGAGGGGCGGGGCCAAAGACGAGACCGGAGAGAACGCACATTATGTCGTAACAGACAATAATGTGCTTCTCTCCACACCAAACAAGACGTTCTGCCATGATCCTGCCACAAGACCAAGAAAGACAAGACATGATGAGGCAGAATCATGACAATTTATTGTTCACTGCTAAATATTATAATGTTTACTTTCTAAATACAAACCTGGAAGCAATGTCTGGTAGTAACATTACATGTATTTAATAACATTTAAACAATAATTTTGTAGCATTAAAACATTTTAACATTAAAAGCATGTTATTCTGTTCCCCTGTGCAACCTTGTTCAGAGTTTTCCGGTGGCATGTGTGAGGACGACGTCACAGTATGTTTGTATGTTGCACCAGTAAATAAAGCCAGAGTTAATATTCCTTCCTGTCTCGTAATTGTGTGTCACTAATGATATCACATAAATGGCGACGAGGATAAGCGGAGGTGGATTGTGAGAGTCTATAGAAAAGGACTGGCCACGAAAAGAGAACGCAGAAAACAAACGACGTGTGAGGAAACAGCCGAGTGTTAAAATAACATGGCAGCGCTGGTGGGAACGGTGAGCCCTTTTGACAATGAGTCGCAATCGTGGGATGAATATAGTGCAATGTTGGAATATTTTTTCGAAGCTAATGAAATTACTGAAGCGGGTAAAAAGAAGGCGATGTTGTTGAGTGGAGTTGGTGCAGCCACGTACAGTTTGTTAAGAAGTTTGCTGTGTCCCTTGACGCCGGGTGATAAAACATATGTGGAATTGATAAACGTGCTCAAAGACCATTACAATCCTAAACCGAGCGAAATCGTGAAAAGATCAATGATGACAGAATGCAGAGATGGCTACTGGCGGAAGTGGATTTGACTTTCGACAAGGCGCTACATATCTGTCAAGCAATGGAGTCCGTGAACAAAAATGTAAGGGATCTCCAAGGATTATCAGTGGATGAGCAAACACAGATAATAAGGAACAAGCAAAAGTCCATAAGGTATACTCGGCAGACAGAAGAGGGCAGAATAAAGACTTGGTGTGTTACAGATGCAAAGGAAATCATGCGCCCAGTGATTGTAAGTTTCTGAATGAGCTGTGCCATACATGTGGTAAGCGTGGACACATTAAGAGAGCCTGCAAATCTAAGTTGGGAATGCCGAGTTGACAAAAAGTCCCGTTCAAAGGCCAACGAGGAGAGAGAAAGGAAAAGTTTTTAATTAAACTTATTGCAACATCTAAACCTACAACTTGCTTATTAGATCCCATACCAACTAAATTATTAAAAGAGTTATTACCCGTTGCAATTGAGCCCATTTATAACATTATCAACTCGTCAATTAATCTAGGCCATGTCCCAGGACCCTTTAAACTGGCCGTCATTAAGCCTCTTATCAAGAAACCAAACTTAGACCCCAATGAACTAGGAAACTATAGACCGATTTCAAATCTCCCTTACCTGTCTAAAATACTAGAAAAAGTAGTGTCCACTCAGTTGTGCTCTTTCTTACAAAATAATGACATACACGAAAAATTCCAGTCAGGCTTTAGACCGCATCATAGTACTGAAACTGCGCTCGTTAAAATTACAAACGACCTGCTTATAGCATCAGATAAAGGTAACATCTCACTCCTAGTCCTGCTCGACCTTAGTGCTGCGTTCGATACTGTAGACCATAAAATACTTCTAGATCGCTTACACAATTATACCGGTATTCAGGGACAGGCACTACAATGGTTCAGATCTTACTTATCAGACAGACATCAATTTGTCCATTTAAATGGGGAATCATCAAATCTAACGCAAGTAAATTATGGATTACCTCAGGGATCGGTTTTAGGACCCTTGCTATTCTCCATATACATGCTGCCCCTTGGAAACATTATTAGAAAACATGGAATTAGCTTCCACTGTTATGCAGATGATACTCAGCTATATATCTCATCAAGACCAGATGATTCCTTCCAACTATCCAAATTGGCAGAGTGCATCGACGATATAAAGCATTGGATGACTTGTAATTTCCTTCTTTTAAATTCTAATAAAACAGAAATATTACTTATCGGACCAAAGACACGTGAGCAGAATATTTCGGATTATGACCTGCAAATTGAAGGCTGCACTGTTACTCCAACAAATACAGTTAAAGACCTTGGCGTTATATTAGACAGCAACCTGTCATTTAAAAATCACATCTCAAATGTCACAAAAACAGCCTTCTTCCACCTTAGAAATGTTGCCAAATTGCGAAATATTTTATGTGTGGCTGACGCAGAGAAGCTTATTCATGCATTTGTGACCTCAAGACTTGACTACTGTAATGCACTGCTTAGTGGTTGTCCTGCAGCATCAATAAACAAACTACAGTTAGTTCAGAATGCAGCTGCCAGAGTTCTAACCAGGTCCAGAAAATACGATCACATAACCCCAATGTTATCAACCCTTCACTGGTTACCCATTAAGTATCGTATTGACTTTAAAGTTCTTTTAATTACTTATAAAGCCTTAAACGGTTTAGCCCCTACCTACATAACAGAGCTTCTACCACACTACAACCCATCACGCTCTCTAAGATCTCAAAACTCCAGACTTTTGATAACACCTAGAATAACTAAATCCACCAAAGGGGGTAGAGCTTTCTCATACGTAGCACCTAAACTCTGGAATAGCCTCCCCGATACTATTCGAGGGTCAGACACACTCTCCCAATTTAAATCTAGATTAAAGACACATCTTTTCAGCCAAGCATTCACTAATACATAGCTAATGAACAGCAGCTACGCTAATTATTCTCTTTCTGTTTCTGCCCTCGCCTCGGGATGCCCATCCCGAGGTAGGGAGAGATTCCGCCAGGCCCAGATGAACGTCATATGCCCATCCACAACTAGAGATTACGCCAGCTACATCGGAAAATCCCGTGCCATCCTCCTGCGAGAGCCTGCGGACTGACTGACCATCCAGCTCCATCCAAGGCAATTCCATCACCACCCAAGAAAAAGGCGACCATCTGGCCGGCCCAGCTCAGACAATTCCATCCCCAACCGAGAGCAAAGACGGACTACCTGTCACATAAATGCTAAATTTACAATACTTGGTATTTAATGCTAAACTTACATCACACGACAGCAGTTTGAAGTTATGGCTGCACTCAGTGACTTTGATTGGAGGTAGCTGGGTGGGTGTTGTAGGGAGTGGGGGGGGCTTGTTGGTTGTGGTTCGGGGCGTTTCATTTGTTGGGACTGTGTGGGTCTGGTCTGGTTGGTCTTGTTTTGTGGTCGATGTCGGACAACAGAGGAATAAAGTTAATTATGCCATTACTACTTTTCCCTGGTTGTCCCTCTGTTGTCTGTTGTTGACCACGGAATGGGACCGGGTTGGACCTGCACGGTTTCGGCGGGTGGGGCTACCTGGGTCGCGGCTCGTGGGCTCTCCCTGTTCTTCGTGGACGTTGCTCGGTGGCTTTGGTCGGGGTCACTGAGTGCAGCTATGACACGTCAGAGGAGATCTGGCCCTCCCGGCTGAGCCTGGTTTCTCCCGACGCTAAGTGTGAATGGCATGAACGTTGAATTTGAAGTCGACACAGGATGTGGGGTGACGGTAATCAGCAAAGAGCAATACTCAAAGCTGTGGAAAAAGACAGACATGCCAGAATGGAAACCGTGCAACCTGAACTTGAAGACTTATACAGGTGAGAAGATGGGGGTGCTAGGGCAGGTGATGGGAACAGTGCAGTGTCAGCAGGTAAACAAAAAATTAGCCATGGTGGTAATTGAAGAGGCGGGGCCAAATTTGTTGGGGCCTAGCTGGCTAAAAGAATTAAGTTTCTTACCACAGTTTGTAAATAAAGTAACAACCATGCCAGTGTGGTGTTGTTGCATTGGTGCACCACTAGATGGCACTCAAGCTTCTGAGTTATGTGGAGGATATAGAGAGAAGTAGAGTACAGAGCATGTGTATGCATTTTATCCTGTATGTGTTATTTGTTAATAAATGTTACTGAAAGGAATCTACGGTCTCCAGCGTCTTGTCTACATTAAGACATAACAAATTGGCGACGAGGACGTTTTTTGTACAAGATTTTCTGAGGATGGCTTCAGTAAGTGCTCCATTTCCCAATCCTTTTTTGCCTTGTCCCGGTGAGCCTGCTATACCGCTAGTCACATGGCTGAAAATGTTCCGGAACTACATGCTAGTCATCAATGCTACTGGGGATTTATGGTCAGAAGCCAGAAAACGTGCTTTGCTTCTCCACTGCCTCGGAACCGAAGGTCAGAGATTGTTTTATACACTGCCCAATACCGGTGACGATCTAGCTGATGCTATTAAGGCTTTGGAACAACACTTCGTTCCGAAAAGAAATGTGGTCGTGGAAAGACATGCTTTCAGGAAACGCATACAGAGGATAGATGAAACGGTAGTACAATACATTGCTGCATTAAGAGATTTAGCGACTACTTGTGAATTTGCTGACAATCTTGACGATATGTTGCGTGATCAACTTGTTGAAAATATTGCTAACCCTCGCATTCGTGAAAGATTATTAGTGGAATCTAAATTGACACTGGAGACTGCAATTACAATTGCCACACAGCTAGAGACCGCTGATGCTCAGGCGAAATCGCTGGCTACGAGTAACTTCGCTCCAGTTCAAGCTGTACATGCCACTCCTGCTTCTGGACGACAGCGTCCTAAGGCCAAATTCAAAGCACGTACCTCATCAAAACCACCTGCTTCTGCTCCGTCAGCTCGAACATGCTTTCGCTGTGGCTCTGCTGGACATCTTGCAAACGCACAGAACTGCCCCGCTGCATCTGCTAAATGTAAGAATTGCAATAAGATTGGACATTTTGCACGAGTCTGCCGTTCTGCTCCTACTCATTCAGTGCATTCAGTTGAATTGCCAGAGGTCTGTATTCTCCATCTGCCTGGAGCGACTGACCGTCTGATGTGTGAAGTGACCGTACATGCCTCACCTGCTGCTACCCCTGTGTCTCTTCAACTTACTGTGGACTCTGGTTCGTCTGTGTCCATCCTGCCGAAACAACTGTATGAACAGCATTTTCGCACTGTGCCGTTGCAAGCCCCTGCTGCCCGTTTAGTTACTTACTTACAAGAGCCGATTTCAGTACTAGGATGTTTATCTGCTACAGTCACTAAATATGGCATTACCTGTCCTGCACACTTCTTCATTGTTGACACTGGCACTGCTTTGCTAGGCATGGATCTGATTAAGGGACTTCAGCTGCAATTTACTGGACACACTGTGCTGCCATCGGCACAATCCGCTCCAGTCTGTGCTCTCTCCACTTCTCCATCACAGCGTGCTGCATTAGGCTGTGTGAACAACTTCACGCACAAGGTGAACATTTCTGACTCTGTACCTCCTGTCAGATGCAAATTGCGTCGCTTACCTTTCTCCGTGAGAGATGCTGTTTCCGCAGAACTGGAACGTCTCTTACAGGCTGGTGTGATCGAACGGATTGATTCTTCTCCATGGGTTTCTCCGATTGTTGTGGTCCAAAAGAAAACGGGGGGGATCCGCATGTGTGTGGACTTGCGAGGGCCCAACAAGGCAGTTATAGTAGACAGCTACCCATTGCCACACATGGAGGAGATGATGACATTACTGCAAGGTGCGACTGTGTTTTCAACTATAGACTTGGAAAGTGCATACCATCAGGTACCTCTTCATGAAGATTGCCGGGACCTCACTGCTTTTCTTACACACGAGGGCCTCTTCAGATTCTGCAGGGTACCTTATGGCTTGGCGTCTGCTCCAGCTGCATTCCAAAAGATGATGGTCATCATTCTAAAAGGAATCCAGAACGTTGCAAATTATCTGGACGACATCATCGTGTGGGGACGCTCGCTGCAAGAACATGATCAAGCGCTAGAGAAGGTGATGCAACGTCTCAAAGATGCTGGGTTGGTGTTGAATGAGTCAAAATGTCAATTCAGAAAACAGAGCTTGAAGTTTCTAGGCCACATGGTGACGTCGCAGGGTATTCAGTTGGATCAGGAACATCTATCTGCAATAATCGATGCACCTGCACCAACGGATGCTGTTCAGTTGCGTTCTTTGCTGGGTCTTCTCTCCTGGTACAACAAATTCATTCCTAATTTCGCTTCCGTGGTGATGCCTCTGCGTGAGTGCTTGAGAGATGAGAGTGGATTTCGCTGGTCTGATGATGCTCAACAAAGCTTGGATGATGTGAAGAAGCTGCTGGTTCACAGTCCTGCGCTTATACTGTTTGACCCGGAGATGCCGGTGGTCATTTCTACTGACGCGTCTGCATATGGACTAGGTGCTGTCTTCGCTCAAATTGGCACTGATGGTCAAGAACATACTGTCGCTTTCGCATCCAGAACACTGTCCTCAGCTGAACAGAAATACTCCACTGTTGAAAAGGAGGCTCTGGCGTGTGTCTGGGCGGTGGAAAAATGGAGAACGTACTTGTGGGGTCGCAGATTTACGTTGCGGACTGACCATCAAGCGTTAACGACACTGCTGACCACAAAAGGGACTGATAGAGCTGGTATGCGTATTGCTCGGTGGGCTGCTCGGTTGCTCTGTTTCGACTACATAGTTGAGTATCGTGCTGGATCTGAGAACTACACTGCAGATTGTTTATCCCGCTTGCCCTTGCCTCTTCCTTTGGATGCTGAGTCGGATACAGAACCCGAGTTTGTTGCTTTACTGTCTTCTGGGCCGATTGCCATATCCCAGGAAGAATTTGCTACTGCCTCTGCTCACTGTTCTGAACTCTCTGCGTTGCGCGCACAAATTGCGAGTAAATGGCCTTCATCTTCCGCTGCTGTGGATCCTGTGATTCGTCCATACTACAAGCTCCGACATGAGTTCAGTGTGCAAGCTGAGTTTGTGTTTAGGGGATCTAGACTGGTTGTGCCTGGAAAATTGCGTGAGTCATTGTTCCGTATTGCACATGAGGGTCATCAGGGAATTGTGAGAACGAAGCAACGCCTGCGTGAGATGTATTGGTGGCCAAACATGGACACATTTGTGACAGAGAAAATTGCTGCCTGTCATTTATGTCTTTCTCTGGACAAAACTGCGAAAGCCTCTGCTGTTCCACTACAGCCTGTTCCTTTACCTTCTGCACCGTGGGAAAAACTGGCGATAGACATTGTGGGCCCGTTCGAGACTGCTGTCTGGGACTGTCGATATGCTCTGACACTCACTGACTATTATAGTAAGTGGCCTGAGGTAGCCTTTACTGCGTCTGTTGCAACAAAACAGGTGACTGCATTTCTTACCTCTATCTTCAGCAGACACGGAAACCCGACCACTCTGGTCAGTGATAATGGGCCTCAGTTCACTTCCCCTGAGTTTGCTGCATTCCTGAAAGACAGAGATATTAAGCACATTCGTACTTCAGTGTATCATCCTGCTGCAAATGGTGCTATTGAACGCTTTCACAGAGTTCTCAAGAGTACAATCCAATCAGCAATCCTACAATCAGCACCATGGAAATCAACAGTGACTGACTTCCTGCAGATTTACCGCGCTACACCTCATGCTGTAACAGGTGTTTCCCCATTCGAATTGCTTCATGGAAGGAAAATGCGTACCCGTCTCAATGTCCTGAAACCTTCACCTTCTGGTCATGAGCCGACACCACTGCAGAAGCGTGTTTCCTCACGTCAGGATGTCATGAAATCTCGCTTTGACCACAAGCATTGTGTGCGACATTTCTCTTTTCGACCAGGGAATAAAGTGCGCATTAAAAAGTCTGTACATGTACCAAAAGCTTATCCAAAGTTCACTCCTCCAGTTGAGGTCAGGAAAAAAGTTGGTCCTTACACTTACCTCTTGGATGATGGAAAAAAGTGGCATGCATCGTGTCTTGCACCCTTGCCAACTAGAGAGTTGGATAATGGAATGACAGCCAATGCTGAAAACGTGATGCCCTCTCATGTTCCATTGTCTGGAAATTCAGTGTCTTCTGAGGCTGGTCCAAGAGTACAACGTCAAAGATGTGAGCCAGGTTGGCTAAAGGACTATGTTATTAGTCACAGAAATTGACACAGACTTTTGCACACACATCATGTACTTGCATGAAAGTTAAGTGCTGAGTTGTGGTTGAGTTGTTGGTTCATTGCTTTGAATACTCTTCTGCATTCAATTAATGTGTTGCTTAGTGTAATTCATTTATGTGTGACATTGTTGAGGCATGGCAGATTTGCTGTTCTTTCTGTTTCATGTTACTTATGGGTTAAAGGAGCATCATTTAAGTAAAAGGGGAATATGTGGTGTTGTTGCATTGGTGCACCACTAGATGGCACTCAAGCTTCTGAGTTATGTGGAGGATATAGAGAGAAGTAGAGAGTACGGAGCATGTGTATGCATGTTATCCTGTATATGTTACTTGTTAATAAATGTTACTGAAAGGAATCTACGGTCTCCAACGTCTTGTCTACAATAAGACATAACAGCCAGCACAAAATTTAGCAGACATTCTAGACAGGCACGTTGAGGTGTTCAAAGAAGAGCTGGGACAGCTGAAAGGCACCACTGCTAAGATTCAAGTTAACCCAGAGGCCCAGCCAAGATTCTACAAGCCTAGAAGGATACCTTTTGCGGTCAAACCCCTGGTGGAGGCAGAGCTGCAGCGACTGGTTGAGGAGAAAATTTTAGAACCGGTACAGTTCTCGGAGTGGGCAGCCCCTATCGTACTGGTGAGAAAGCCAGATGGTTCAATTAGCATTTGTGGAGACTACAAGCTCACAGTAAACCGAGCATCCAGTGTGGAACAATATCCAACAAAAACTGCAGGTTTTCTTATTACCAGCATTGTACCACAATCAAAAGCAACAGTTAGTTGTGATAGTTCGTGTTTACTAAACAAACACATACAAATAACCGTTTCCTTGTGATTTATGTATGCCAGTATAATGTATTATACATTATATACTGTCCAATAGTATTAAATGTGTCAATAGCTTACCTTAATGGTCACTGACAATCCCACTCTGGATTTTACGTCCACCAACAAATTTCTGTAACATGCACACTGAATGTTAACATTACATGACAACATTTTTTTTAAAATAAAAAATGTTAAATAAATACATTAAAAGAATAAATGCTGACCAACTTCCTAGAAATAAAACAACATGCGATGATTTGCTCCCATCTAAATTGAATGACCTTTTGCAAAGGACAATTAATTTGCTGTTACTTTTTGTTCTTCTCATCAAATGTTTACTTGTTAAGGGAAAGTGCAATTTACAGATGATGCTTTACAAAGACAAAACAAAGGATGGCCTCGAAAGATTGATGACAAGCTGACTGGAAGACATGTGGCCGATTCTGAACTCACACTCATTTATTTTTCCTACAACTGCCACTAGGTGGCACCAAACTATGGCATTAGAAGTTTGACAAAACTATGTGAGCATGTAAACAAAGCGAGCAAGCAGATTACAGCTGCGCGGGCACACTGAAAACGCTCGCCCATACCAAACTGACTAACATAAGATGGAGCAAACAGAAAGCATGGTTCATACATTGCTGTACATGGTAAATACATTGTTGCAGATTAATTTCAGTCGGGTGTTATAGAGAGCAACAGCGAAGATACAGATATAAAAAAGTATAGCTTAATTAAAATAAAGCACCGCTGTTTACCGTCTTCGAATGTTGATCTGTTCATAAAGTCCCACAGCTTTTTTTCACAGCCCTGTAACGTTGTAAGATCATAGCGTTACAGCAGGTTCCACCGCAAGGGCGAAGAGACGATGTAATATAAACGTATTTGCGCAGCTAGCATGTAACTTATATTACCAGTAGTGATGTGGATAGTTATCAAATATGGTATTAGCTAGCATGTTCAGTTCGGCCAATTTCTCAGCAGAAACATTTATACTTAGCCATTTTGCCTGCTAAAGATGGCAAGCTTTGCCGCTGAACTGCTATAATAATACTGCCTTCACGTGCTCTCGGAAATTCGACAATTCCCACTTAAACCCGGAAATAATTTAAGGAACGGTGCTCTTTTAATGTTAGCAGATACTTGCAATGTTTTAATGCTACTAAATCATTAGCAACATTAATGTTTTAATGTTACTAGATACGTTCAATCTTACTAAATCAAGACGTTACTTCCGGGTTGAAGTGGGAATTTCCAAGAGCATAATTCCTCTACAAATAACAAATAAACTAATGTGTTTGCCAGCTAAAGATTTGAAAATTACAATAAAATAATTATAAATACATACTTATACGTTTATTTACAGCTTACCTTTGCACAGTTTTCCGCCAACAATCAGTTCTGCTGCACCCAGTCCTTCCACCTTTGAAAAAAGGGCGCCTTTTCTCTTTCAGTTCAAATTTAAAGGGCCAGGACCGGTTAACTCCCGCCTGAATCTAGCCCACAGCAATACAGCAAGACATATTGGCCATATTTACCATATTTGTAGCAAAAAAATCTTATCTCTAACAAAGTTGAACATTCATAAATGCTTTTATGCAAAACTGTGACTTGTAATGAAGCATTGTAAAATAGCCTAAACGCATGTTATCAAAATATGAAACATCGCATGTTTTCCCTATGTACTGTATGTTTATGTGTCACACCATGGTCCTGTGAGCTGAATGACAATTTCACTTAAACTTTTTTATATTTAAGAAAGATATTATGGTAAGATGACAGTTTTATAAATTACAAAATTTAGCCAAACGTAAGTAAAAGTGTGTGCGTGAGTGTGTTCATGTGCGTTTGTCCTATATGACAGAGTTTGTCTTGCACTCAAAAAATTAACGTCTGAACCAAACCCTTAGTTCTTGTGACATGCACGCGTTGGTACAGTGTCTGATTTCAAGAGTTGTCACAAGCTGTTCGGGTCTAAAATTTTGACTAATGCCTCGGACACGGGTCTGATACTACTGGCCTTGGGTCTCAAAATTGATGTGTTTTTGCCAAATGGACCCGAACTGTGCTGTATACATAGAAACTGTGTGTGCACTGTGCATACATGCATGCATGCACAGCCATCGATGTTACAGTGATGAATTTTTCGGCACGTTCCATGTGCTATTCCACAATGGCTTGGGTTTGAATCTGACCTAGAGCCTTTTTCTGGATCATCACCATCCCTATTTCCTGTTTTCCTTCCTTCCTTTCCTTCCTTCCACTGTGCCCGTGTAAAAGAGAAACTGCCTGAAAAAACTTTTCTTCTTTAAACAAGAACATGAACATTTTCCTGTATAGACTTCTGATTTTACAAACCCTGACTAAAATCAAACACAGGTCAGGGTAACCCACAACGTACACTGCACATGCAGCCTAAGGCTTAAACCCAGATTAGCCTGTACCAAAATTTTGCATATTAACATACATAGGCCAATGCAGTAATCAATATTCATATTCAATATAAACATTCAGGCTATATTTGCTATTTCAAACATGAACCTTTCATGCATCTAAAGTTACCAGTATGCAAGAAGGGGCTGTTAATGAAATGTTGGCCTTGTTGTCCATGTTCGCTTACACTCTCATTAACCAGTGCTGACTGAGCCATATATTTGGAAAAGTGGCGTAAATTGATATTACTAACCATATTTGGTTACATTTAACCCTTAATTAGCAAATGCTCACTGTAGAGGTGGGCGGAATGGCCAAAAATCTATTTCACGGAACGAGTAATTTTATTTCACGGTAACGATATATTTCATGAAACAATCTCCCATTATAATTCTATATTTTATACCTCATTTTTCTTAGATTGATTTAACTAATTTATTTATTACAGTTCATTTAAATGCTCACCATAGTTAAAATGTAGGCAAGTTATGAAAATGTACTAAATATATCAAATTAAGTTCTGATAATCAGATGTATTATTTATTCATATTTATCTTCTGGCTATATCATATGTATACAGTAGGAAGATAGACATCATATATAACAATAAAGTATGAATATGCACAAACAATGAGAGTACAGTAGCCTATATGACTAAACTGGTGTTCATGGGGTCTGTACTGTAGGTCTTTATCGCTCTTCACTCTCTATTAGATGAGCAATTTTAGTGTGTTGAGACTCTCTGTCTTTAGGTTTGTTTATTCTCGGGCTTGTTTTTGCACTGCAAGTCTCTGGTGACTCCTCACGCGTCTCCAAAAACTGGAGGTAGAGGCGCGTCACATCAAAGTGCTCACGCGCTTGTGAGCATCATGGCGCATTTCAACGCAAGTTTCACCTTGGCTCGCTGAAGTTAAACTTTATAAAACTATTAACAGCGTTTCAAAACAACCTGACTTCTGAAATACGTGTTGAGAATGAGCTTTTTTAAATGCTGGTGCAGATCCAGGCACGAGCACTGCGGGTGAGAGAGAACGCGCCGAACTGGAGCGGATCACTAAACTACAGACTGAAAGAAGGTCAAAAGAATGTTTGATACGTTCATTTGTTACGGGTGGATTAATTCATTAGTTTTTTTTCAGAATAGCGCCGCCAAGTTAACCACGCCTACTTATTTACATTCCGCGGAATACACGGAATAGAAAAATCTCTTACAGTTGACATTTTATTCCGCGGTAACGGAATATTCCGTCATTCCGCCCAGCCCTAGCTCACTGTATCTAACCCTAACCCACATATGTTTTGAGATAACTGTGCCATATTTGCTATAACTTTTCAGGGCCCCTTTAGGCTCACAGCAACAATATTTCAGTGGTGTAAAGTATTGGAGTAAATGTACTTAGTTACTTTACTTAAGTATCTTTTTGGCTACTTTGTAGTTGTACTGAGTATTAAAGATATTAGCAACTTTTACTCTCTACTTAACTACATTTTTGAACAAGTATATGTACTCTTTACTCCACTACATTTGTAATGACTAATGCAATTACACATTACATTTTGCATGGCACCTATCTTATAATTAATATTGCCATTTACAGGGCAATGAAGGTACTACAATCTTGTGGATTTTGCCATAACTTACAAAAACTTGTCAACATGGCTTCTTTATATGAATATGAGTGCAGTATCAGGTAGATGTCAATCGCTGGCGGTTTATACACGGTTAGCCCTTACCCGCTATTTCTACAGTAATATATTGGCAACACTGTTGCCAGCTAGTTACTGTAGGTCACACATCTACAAAAGCTCTTATTTTTAAAACTAACTCTTCCTAAATGTGCTCTAAACATGTTTGCTCAAAATTTGACCATATGGTGGGACTATTGCCATGAAGTGATGTAAACCAGTAAAAAGAATGTATAGTATTTCAATTTTCAAAAGTGCTCTCACACTATATAGACAAAATATTAACCTATAGAATGAGTCGGACACAGAGAAATGAACAATTCACATATGAATCTCAACAATGGTGACAATCAACTGAACAGCTTCATGCTGCAATGCATGCTGGGTACATAGTACAAAACTCATTCATGATTGTTTGTCACCATTGATGAGGTTTGTATGTCAAGTGTCTAACTGTGTCTCAATTGCAAAGAAAGATTTTCTGACAGAGATCTTTCCATTACAACATGTGATCACTTTACCAAACATATCTTAATAAATCTTAAATGCTATATTATTATTATTTAATGATTGAATTCTTTCAGATGTATCTTCAGTTACTAAGCAAACATAAAGTTGCGGTTCCTGTAAAGTCCCTTTCAGTGTTATTGTATAAGTGTACATTTTAAAGCTACAAGAAAGTCAAAGAGTCCAACCAAAGCAAACACTGATCGCCATAATGGTGACTTAAAACATAATTGAACCACTATGAACTAGAGTTAAATCTCAATAAGATCTTACACAGATGACAGATATAAAGTGAAAGTGGTGTCTGTAATATGTGAAGATGTTATTGATGTTTGTGTTTAATTCTCCTCTGGTGAAATCTTGACAGATTTATTGTGTTCATCTGTTATTTACACTTGTTCATCTAAGACTGTGTGACTTAAGTGCGTTAATAGATTCTTTAATAATGTATCTTCAAACAGCCATTGCAGTAGTTTACTGTAAAACACCTACAGTAACTAGCTGGCAACAGTGTTGCCAATGTATTACTGTAGAAATGGCAGGTAAGGGCTAACAGTGTATGTGAAATGAGGACATGACTGCAGCTGGCGATGAGGCCCAAACCAGCATGTCCAGTGCAAAAAGGCTTTGACTTTTTAATTCTACTTAACATTATTTTATTTATCTGTTATATTGAAGAGACCTTTTTGAAGGACTTTGGTTTACTTATGAGCACTTGAGCTTAAATGAGACTTAGGGTGTTTGTAATGACGTAGGTTATGGTGTCGACCATGATTTGTTGCAATTTTGAGGTGTTCAGTCTTATTATGATTTAAGAAAATAAATGCGATTGCTCTCCTCACGAATCGACTGTTTCTAGTTTTTCACTGACGTGTCTCTTAAGTGTTGAGGACTAGTGCTTCTTTGGGCCTACATTCAGTATGAGTAAAATACTCAAATACTGTTAATATCAGATACTCGAAGACTTTTACTGAAGTCGTTTTGGAATTGGTGACTTGTAACTTGTAATGGAGTAATTTTCACTGCAAGGTATCTGTACTTTTACTTAAGTATGGTTTTCAGGTACTCTTTACACCTCTGCAATATTTGTGCCAAATATTTGCCATAACTGGTCCACACAGGTTTCCTGTGGCTCAGTGGTTAGAGCATGGCGCTAGCAATGCCAAAGTCATGTGTTCGATCCCAGAGGATTGCACATAGTCAGAAACAAATGTATAGTACAATGCAATGTAAGTCGCTTTGGATAAAAGTGTCTGCCAAATGCATTAATGTGCATGTAATTTATATTGCCAAATATTTGCCAAAACTGGCCCACATATGTTTTAAGATGAGTGGGCCATATTTGCTATATCGTATCTTGTCAAGATCTGGCGGTGGGAGAACCCAATTGCAGGCAGGCAGTGATGAAGGGGTTAACAAGGATTTTTAATAAACAATAGACAAAACAAAAACCCACGAGGGAGTAAAATAACAAAGACAAAGGGATAAACAATCAGACTACACAGGCACATAAACTAACTAGAACAACACTAGACAAACACTTACACTGACTAAACTTAACTTGCTTAAATGACATGGGCAGCACCACGAAGCACTCGTACACAGAACAGACATAGTACAATCCAAGAGCAACAAGACAAAGAAACATGAGGGTATATATAGAGAGAGACAAATGAGGGATAATTACACAGGGCAGGTGGGAAACATTAGACATGGGAGGAAGGCAATACATGAGACGAGAGGGGCGGGGCCAATGACAAGACACGAGAAAACACATGAGAGGTAAAAACAAACAACTCATGGTTTTCTCACATAAAACCTAAAGGCTCTGTCCCGATCCCGCCACACGACTAGAATTTCATAAACAAGACGGTGGGACCGTGACAGTATCTGGGCCACTTTAGGCTCACAGCCACATTAGCCAGAACTTACTCTGCCAAATATTGGCCAAAACTGGCCCACATATGTTCTAAGATGAGTGGGCCATATTTGCTAATCATATCTGGGCCACTTTAGGCTCACAGCCACATTAGCCAGAGCTTACTGTGCCGAATCATTGCCAAAACTGGCCCACATATGTTTTATGATAACTGGGCCACATTTGCAGCAACATATGTGGGCCACTTTTGGCTTACACCAAGATTATCCTTCATTGACTTGCCAGAGGTGGCCCACATTTTTTCTCTGACATTTGGGCCAAATTCACTATTTACCACATGGGCCACATTAGGGTCACATCCAGATTACATTTTTCCATAGGTACGGCATCTTTGCCTTAAAAGGCCCACATATGGTTTAGGATCTTTGGCCCACATTTGCTATTTTACATGTCAGCCACTTAAGGCTCACATCCATTTTGTCCAGGCCAGAGGAAGACCAGCAGTGCCGCATAATTGCCTAAAGTGGCCCACATCCGTCTGCTATCTGGGATTGTGCCTGTTGTCCTGTTTATACATCACCGTCATGTGTATGGAGGACTAAACCTGCAAAAACTATAAATAAATGAATGTATAAATAAATAAATATATAAACGAATAAATGTAATAATATGAAAATAAATACAGGACTGAATGGTTTGATAAAACAAAATAATTCGTTTTAGCTATTATTGATCTTAGCTTTAACTTTTCTTTTCATTTTTTAAATTAATTTATTATTTTTTGTGTCCATTTTTAATTATTTTTAATTATTATTATTTTTTATTTTTAGATTATTTTATTTATCATTTCCTTTTATTTTTACATTTATTTATTTATACGTTTATTTATTTTTATATTTATTTATTATCGCATGTATTTATTTCCACTTTTATTTATTTATTCTTGTATTTATTCTTACTTTTCTGTGTCTTGTATGATAATTAGATGGGTTGGTCTTGCCTACTATTGGTTCAGCGTAGATTGAAGCGTTTGATCGATTACTCTTGACTTGTTTTGGACTAACGTCACGTCACTCACTGATCGTTTGCTTCGTGTATAACGTTAAGTAACTATGTCGGGCGCACAATTAGCTAGAGAGTTACAGCATTTAGCCAATGAAGTCGATAACCATGCATCAAATGACTATGTGTCATTCAGATTAGATGCATTTATTGATGATTTATTACAGATTGACGGCGAGATAAATGACAAAGTTCTCCCTCGGTTGTTAGCCTCTTTGCAGCACATTCAAAGTCTGTGCGAGTCAGAGGGTGCTATGGTGGTGTTACAGTTCAACTGGTGAAAATCATAAAGCACAAAATGTAATAAGGTTTAACTACACAGATGAGCTTGTAAACCGAAGTCGCAAGCTAACGCTTTGTCAAAGTGATAGTTATAAGCAGCCTTTCGGTTAGAAAAAGCGTAAAGATTTAATGTAACATGATGTAACATAATGTAAATGAATTGAGACATAGTGAACTTAAGTCACAAGTTAACACGGTAGTAATGAGCATCGTTCTTTCACTACAGGGGCCATCAAATGGAAACCATTCCTTCTAAAAAGACGTGGTTACTAAACGGTACTCGTAAACTACATTCCATAAGAGATAAATAACACAGAGGTCACAAGTTAAAACGGGCATATTCCCTTGATTCATCCAGCTGCATATTGTTGTGTGACATCTTGATATTATTGCAAAGATCCGCAGCAGCTAGCATTGCGAAATAGCTTAGTGTGATTGTTACCGTAGTGACACGCTGCCTCGCTTTATTGTATGGGTACGAATCCCGTGTCAAATCGCTTTATTTATTTTTTCACCTCGCTTCAGCCGTTACGGGCGATCATACCAATAATTTGCAATCTTAACAAGAATGTCAAAATCATGTAACAAGAAAGTCTGTGTTTATTAGACATCTTAATATCAAGTCGTCTTGTGCTTTCAGAATCGACGAATCTGCTGAGGTCGTTCATGCACCTCTTTGGCAGAGGACCTGTAACCGGAACTTGGTCACCACCTTAGCACCCCCTGACTCGCACAGATTTTGAAGAACTTTGTCATTTATCTCGCCGTCAATCTGTAATAAATCCTCAATAAGTGCATCTAATCTGAATGACACATAGTCATTTGATGCATGGTTATCGACTTCATTGGCTAAATGCTGTAACTCTCTAGCTAATTGTGCGCACGCCATAGTTACTTAACGTTATACACGAAGCAAACGATCAGTGAGTGACGTGACGTTAGTCCAAAACAAGTCAAGAGTAATCGATCAAACGCTTCAATCTACGCTGAACCAATAGTAGGCAAGACCAACCCATCTAATTATCATACAAGACACAGAAAAGTAAGAATAAATACAAGAATAAATAAATAAAAGTGGAAATAAATACATGCGATAATAAATAAATATAAAAATAAATAAACGTATAAATAAATAAATGTAAAAATAAAAGGAAATGATAAATAAAATAATCTAAAAATAAATAATAATAATAATTAAAAATAATTAAAAATGGACACAAAAAATAATAAATCAATTTAAAAAATGAAAAGAAAAGTTAAAGCTAAGATCAATAATAGCTAAAACGAATTATTTTGTTTTATCAAACCATTCATTCCTGTATTTATTTTCATATTATTACATTTATTCGTTTATATATTTATTTATTTATACATTCATTTATTTATAATTTTTGCAGGTTTAGTCCTCCATACATGTGAGGAAGAATTACTAATCCTGCTGATCACCACCGCATATAAATATTGTTTTCGTTGTCGTTTTATGGTCAGTGTCTGTCTTGTTTAGCTTTGTATTGCATTTGCAACACTAAATAAAATCAACTAAGGTCGTCTAACTAAGGAATTACAGCGTGTTTTAAAACAAGCAAATAAAAAACATCTGATCCTATTTTAAGTTCTTAGGAGGAAATTACAGGCTTTAGGTATGGAAAAGGGTACCAGTCATATGCTAAGGCCAAACTTGTAGTTGCAGTGAAATTGACATTTTAATGTTTCAAGTTGTTGAAATCAGGATTAGTTAGTCTAATATATTTCTAACGAACGAACGACCGCTCCAAACAAGTTATGAACAACATTACTTATATTAAACGAAGAAATGAAACTTTAATTAACAAAAGCTCTCATCCACCTTGACCTGTCAATCATCGCGCCTCACGGCTGCAGCTTGCGCTGACAGACGTGAGCCTCACAAACTCTTGCGTCCATTGTCCAAATTAACTTTCTTTTATTTCTATAAAAATGTAAAACGAAGGTGTGCCGTTAGCCAAGTAATGTAATAAGTGGACAGCCATTGTGGTTTTCCATGATTCTGCTGTAGGTGTATTGTGCATGAGCCGCACACACGTGCATGACCTTGAACTCGATCATCCTTAAGTTATTTCGAGTAAACTGTTATTGACAATTAATCGATCATCAATTAATCATTAACATCCCTAATTTGCACATCTATAATTTCTCTTGTTTGTTCATTCAGTTCGTTTATTGGTTTCTGTTATTATTTGTTTTATGCACTAAATCTTTTACATTGTTTTAATTTAATCCTTAATATATTAATTTAGTGCTTAGTTTATTGTTGCTGTGTTTGTTGTATTGTGTTACTATTTACAGTATGTGTTGCTTTTAGTTTATTGTTTGACATTATTTGTTGCGTAGTTTCCATTGTATTTTTATGTTTCTGTTGTATTGTGTGACTTTGTTTTTGTTGCTTTTTTCTCGTCTAAATGTTAGTATGATTGTTTTTTGGCACCTCTTTTGACATTATATTTATTTTTGCTGCATTTGAGTAGATTTTATTGTCAGCATCAATTAAACACAATACTTGCATTTGCTTGGTTTCTGTGTTTTTTCCAATTATTCAATATATTATTATATATTGGGCCAGTTGTGGGTGAGTTAGATAGTTGTGGTGGCACTATGGCCCATTTCTGGGAGAAATAAGGTATTTATTTGCTATGTGGGCAGTAGAGTAAATATAAAATAACATAGCCATTACTGTGAAATTACAGTACAGCCGTAAAACAGAAAACAGTACAATTACGGTAAATCACTGCCAGTAATTTACTGTGGAATTACAGCACAACTGTAAAATGAAAACAGCTGCAAACCTGTAAAATTACAGTAAATGGTACGCCCACTCAATTATAAGCATTAATAAGTACCTTTATTAACAAATTAATGAGTTACAATGGCTATTTGTCAACTACTGGATAATACTATAGCTTGACTTTTTATTTATGTATGTATAATTGCTTACTAATGATTTACAATACATTTGTAAATTAGTTAATAATCCTTAATAAATGCCTTCATAAATACTTCACAAAGGGAATCTTAACGTAAAGTGTTCCCAATTATGTTAACAACGCAGGTAACTGTAGGTTACCACAATAATCCTAAAATATTAACAACTTTTATTTTTAAAAAAGCATCATTAATGAAAGTATAAATACCACCACATTCACATGCTGGTGTGTTATATAAATATTGTATATCAATACATTTATTGATTGCTAAATACCACAAATAACATATCTTTCTATCTAACTAACTCGATGTATTTGGATTGTCTGCCCTGAACTTGCTGGAACTATCCAAAGTCGTCATGAATCACGTGACGCTTGTGCATTTTGAACTTCTGCTGTCCCAACTCTGGTACTAAAGATTAAAATGCAACAATTTTTAACAGATTTGTATGTCCTTCAGGATACCTCAAGCTAAAAGTTGTTGGAATTCACACTTTCAGGACATGAAGTAGGAGGAGACGTTTATGGTCTCCAGGAGATACTGTGTGTCTGTGTCATCAATAAGATTTGTGAGGTGTCATTTAAAATGATTATTTATCCAGTAAATTAGGTTATTAATAAGATTTAAGAAATATGTTGATTTGAAATGTGGATTTTATCATTTAAAAAATGACTTTCTACTTTATTATACTAATTTTTTCTGGTGTGATTTCAAGATCTTCTTTAAGGAGATTTCTGGAATAGATATTACCTTGAAAGATAAGAATAGTTATTTTCTTTTTTCATTTTCTTAATTCGATATCTCTTAGTATTATTTTTAATTTGTATTGTTTGTATTCTTTTGTTGTTTACCAAAACGGAAATAAATAAAGCTTGTATTAAAAACCTCTGGTACTAAAGAGATATCCTATGTTGAATAGAACGCGACAACGTAATGAAACATGCGTGCAAGCTTTACGTGCGCGTTCCCGTGAACACATACAGTAGAAAATGGCGAGTTCGTGGAACAAGGGTTTACACGCCAATGAGAGGTATATTTTACATCAGAACGCGGACTGCTGGACGTCTAAACTCATTCAGTGTGTAGGTAAGATCAGCATGCTCTTCATATTTACCGCAAGTGTAAGTCCGAGGTTTCAAGCGCTTGTTTAACGTTAGTTTCACACAATTGTGTTCTCTAATTCCTGGAGTTAGCATGCTAATGGGCTAACCGTTAAGGCAGGATCAAATTATTTCATCTTTAACTAATAGCGACAGTTGCAGATTTAACAGTGGTGTTCAAAACACTTGCCTAATTTGTTTGTAATGACTTCGGTTTATTTCCCGTTGGGATATGTCAGCAGATGGTCAATCATATGTAGTTACGTCGCTTGCTGCTTGCGCGCTCGCATACGTTTTTATAATATGAGTTGACGTGAGCGTCAGTTAATACCTGCATGTTAATGATAAAACAATACACTGTTCAGTTCACACACGTCTAGATAACTTTGACTTTCTCTTATCTTGTGCATTCGGTGTCTTTCGCGTACATGTCTCTTTTAGTGTGTAAATGTTAAATACACTTGCCGTTTGCCTGTGAAGACATGATATTCACTTTTCACTCTATGAGCACCAATGTCACGCTAGTTTTCAGGCATCGCATAAAACGTAAATAGCTTATGTTTTAAGTTAAATTTTTAGACAATACACATAATATATGAATAAAACAGCTTGTAAATGCATGTTTATTTTCTGCAAGAATAGTTTCAGACTGGTTAAAAAGATTTATTGTGCCCTCATTACTATCACGTCACACTCCTCACATCTTGGGTGTGAAAACAAAATAAAATATTTTGCTCTAGAGATAGGCCTATGTATCATTAAAGAGTTACTCTGATGAAAAATGAAAATATAATGTCATGAATTACTCGCCCTCAATAACGATAAGCAGGTGATATTTTGCATCCTATATTCTTATGTTGTACTAGCTCCATCTTACATGCTACCAGGTTATTCAATGTTGATATTCAGGGCTTCAGACAAAAATATCAGTTAATGAGCCATTGGCTCCTATAGGGGAAAAAAGGAGTCGCCAAATTAATTTCTTTAAAGGGGTCATATGACACGGCTAAAAGGAATATTATGGTTTGTTTTAGATGTAATGCAATGTGTATACACGATTTAAGGTTCAAAAACGCTGTATTTTCCACATACCGTGCATGTTTGTATGTCCTCTTTGCCCCGCCTCTCTGAAACTTGCAGATTTTGGTGTGCAATGATTGGCAGTTAACCAGTGTGTAGTGATTGGTCGAATACTGCAAGTGTGTGACGGAAATGAAATGCCTCTTACTAGGGCTGCAGCTATCGATTCTTTTACTAATCGAGTATTCTACTGATTTTCCATCGATTAATCGGGTATTCGGATAATAAGTACTTTTTCTTTATTAAAAAGCAATGCTAATTATACAAGAGAAAATAAGACAGGTCTCTTAAAATGAGTAAAACAACTAATTTGTTTCCTTTTTAGAACAATTAGTTTTTATTGCTGAAATAGCATACATTAATATCTGTGAAAACTAAACCGATTTAGTACATTCCATTGCCATATTAAATTCAAAATGCAATATAATACAAATATATAAATAAGAAACAAAAATAAAAATGGAAATAATAATTTCAAACAATAGCCTATGACTTTTATTTTGGCAGGTTGTCAGAAGACGCTTATTTTTTAGTATGTCTGTTTCTTCACTCAAACAATAACATGTTTGTGAAATAAACTCTCAGCGCAACTCTGGAGGTGAAGTTCATGTCCTCATTCAGCGCAGACGCAGACAAATTCATGAGCATCACGCGTGTAGCACGTTAAACTGTGTAGTTCATTCACTCAGACACGCAGACCAGACAGATGACATGTGTAAATAACAGGATTCGGTGTCCACTAGTCCGCATCTAGTTTGATGGACGCAGCCGGAAAACAAGTTTCACTCGTAAAATAGACTAAAACTAAGTAAAATATCAGTTCACCATTTCAATAAGCTATTAGGGCTGTGACGGTGGCATTTTTTTTTACCACCGCGGTGGTAATAGACAAATCGACCGCGGTGGTGCGGTGGTTGAGAAATATATATTATTTATATAAATAATATTTATATTATTATATTTGCGTGTAGCAACCACATGACGAGTGGAAGAGAAATATAGACCTAATTTAAATACTTGAAATTGTTAAATAATTGAAATATGATATCTGAAATAAATGAGGATGAAACATCCGTCAATGTTTAACGCGCAAATCCATCAGTGAAACGGCACACTACAGCATATAAAACATTTAAATAAACATCAGTAAATAATGAAAACTTAAATGATTAAAGTTAAATAAAAAATCTCTTGTTGCAGTGACTTCAGTCAGTGGCGTATTAACCCTTACAGTCCTTAACAATTCCATTTGAAACAAACTGTTTAAACCTACATTGGCTTTCCTATTCAGATTGCCATAAAAACTTTACTTTTTCCGACTCGTCGTTGATGTGAAACTTACTTGTTGACATTGTCCAGCTTAAAATGTGTACAGCTGCACTAAATGCGCGTTCAGAAGATGTGCACAGGAGCGCAAATGAAGAGATGTCTCTCCGCAACCGCGGCAAAACCTGCGCGCGCTCCGCAACTAAGCAAGCGGGTCATAGCCAGTTTTGATTTTACGTATCTGTTCATTTCACAGCAAGATCCATTGCAGAAGCCGCAGAATAACCTAGGTTTCGCTGCAGGCCTGCGCTCTTACGCACCAACGGAAACGTATGCCAATAATTTCTGTTTATTTAAAATCTTTAAATAAAACCATCCACAACTGAAAGGCTACAACTAGCAATCGTTATCGCAACTCTCATATTTATTACACCTATATTTGTCAGAGTGACGTGCACTACCGCCGGTGGCAGTTCTCCACCGTCATGGCACTTTACCATCGCTGTGGTGCGGTTGTTACGGCAACCGTCACAGCCCTATAAGCTATCAGTTATTTATCAGCATGAGAAATACGTGTGAGCGTGTGAACATACTAAAATGCGTGTGTCTCGCGGTGAATGCATGAGACTTGAGAGCCCTGTAACATGAATAGATTTTAGCTGGCTGTGCGTCAGTAATAACGGTCCGTGGGGAAACGCAGCGCTCCGTGTGTACTGTAGTTAAATGGATTAAACGAGGCTTCGAGGCAACAAAAATTGCCTCGATGATTTTTTGTATTCGAATAACTCGAGTTACTCGAGGAATCGTTTCAGCCCTACCTCTTACCATATTTGGAACATCAGGTTCCAATTGTACTGAAAGGTACGCCCACCTTACTTGCGTATTAGGGCTGGTTTTTGTGACCAAATTGGCAATTCGATTCTTGTTTATATGGATTCGATTCAATATCGATTAGTTATTAGTACTTAGATTAAAATGCTAGTTTTGCAGGCATGGAATCGACATTTAAGTATATATGCTGGTAACTGAAACTCTCCTTGTGTGTCACCATTGCGTATCTCGGCTCCAAAACATTGATAAGATTGTGAAAGCCCTCGTTCTCAAATATCGCGTATGGGTGTAAATCCTTGCAAATCAGCATTACTATAGCTAGGGCTGTCACGATTATGAAATTTGATTGACAATTAATTGTCTAATAAATCATTGCGATTGTGGCGATTAATTGTCTGATTTAGGGCTTTGGCGATTATGGCGATTAATTGTCTGTTTTTGAGCTTTGACATTTAATTCTCATACATTTTTGATTCAGCGATTGCAACGACCATATTGTTCTGAATACAAGACTATGTTTTTTTCTTGGAAATACATCGGAAAAAATTGGGTCATCATATATTTAAGGTTTAGGGTTTTACCTGTCAATAATACAAACACCAAATACTTGTAAATGAAGTAAATTGATCAGGTGTGAATTGAAGCCACCATTAAAATGCTATCCGTCATAGAAAAGCTTCTAGTCTGTTTTTTTCTCACTTGCAAGACTACAGTAAAATTTTACTTGTGTGTTAATGAAATTTTGGTAGACTGGTTTTCACACTGAGATTTGCTTAAATAATATTAAATTGTACTGCAGGTAATTTATATGGTATATGTTTTAGTCTTTTTTTAAGTGATTGTGTTGTGGTGGTACATTTGACAAGTATTACCATGCTTTAGTAACAATATATACACTAAAATATGTAATATGCAGATACACTACAGCTCCCCCTAGTGTCTTCTATAGAGATGTGCGATAATTGCGATGATCCGAAATCATCGCGATGAGGTCAAACAATCGCGATGAGATGATTATTTAATAATCGTGACAGCCCTAACTATAGCGTCAGTTATTTTCTTAGCGCGAGGTGAATCTGACTAATTTGCAGGCAAAAGCAACATCTAGCCGAGCCGTTACTGTCCAGAATCGCATGAACCAGAGATTGCATGAGGGTGACATCTCGACAGGTGGTTTCGTAGGTTTGTTGCTAAATCGTAGCTCTTGCGGGCACAACTTTCAAACGACAGTTGTTTTGTCGACCTCACCTTTGCCGTCATTGCCTTTAAACTAGGGATGGGCATTTCTGATCATATTTCATTTCGAGTACTAGACAGGTTTGATAAACGAGTACTCTATTAATCGGGGGCGGAGCTTAAGCAAGGGGCGGGGCGTGTTCGTCATAGCGACAATGAAAAGATTTTAATTAAAGCCCTGTTAAAAACGTTGTTGATAAAACATGACAGGATTCAGAAAATAATTAAATTAACACTGTTAGATGATTAAAAATCACCATCAATAGTGGTTAATACAGTAAACTTTTAGGAGAAATATCAGCGTGAGGTGAAGCTGAAGCGTGAAAAAACACTGCTAAACTGACGCGCTTTTTCTATTTGACGCATTCTATATACAATTTATCACATAGCCTAGATACACAATATGTAAATGTTATATTACAAATTGTATTTATCTACACAAAATGCATGTGAGCTTGAATTACGTGCCAACCAGAAAGTAGTGGATGCGCTTCTCCAGTTACAGGGTGCTTTAAAACAACGGCAACTGAAGCCCCGCAAAAAATCACAAAATTATTTTACAGTATTCTCCCTATCAATGTGTCAATGTGTCTTATTATTTGTATGAATATTTTTGATTAGTTTTCAAAAAGATAACCCACCTTTTTCTTCATTTTACACAACGTATAAAACAACAAAACACACAGGATACTCTGCTTTTCAGTTATTTTATTCAACTGTTGTCTTTAACAAAACAGTCTTTTACATTAGCCGCATCACAACAGCTGTGGATTAACTGTTCATAAATAAAAAAAATTTGTTAAAGGTTCGCAAAAATAAAGTTCAATACAACTTCACTAAACGACTGTTAAGTAGCCCGTAGATTAAAGAAAATGGAGCCAGCATAATTTGGCTGCGTAACTTAAAATAATAATAGCCTGAATGTTTTTTACCACGGCTATAAAACTTAAAGATTAGGTAACATATTTATTTCAAAATGATCGGTCGGTATAGGTAAATAAAATAAAGCCGGCATAATTTAACTATGGCTGCTTAAACTTAAAACAAAAACAGCCTGAATATTACCATGCATGGCTAATAAAACTTAACATAAGGACTACATATTTTTATTCAAAAAGATCAGACGGTCTACATGCTCAGATGAAAGCCGAGTGCGGAGTCTATTTACAATTAGACCGGCGGTGGAAAAAACACGCTCTGCAGGCACAGAAGTTGCAGGAACAGCCAGGTACCACTGGGCAATAGAGCTTAGCTTTGCAAATCGAGACTCATTTACTTTCCACCACAATAAAGGGTCGTGGTTTACAGAGATGCATGGCTCCCTGAAGTAGCCTTCAATTTCGGTGTCATGCGGACAAACATCACTCATGCCGTAGTCCTCACCGAAAAGAGTGTCAAGCGCCGTTGCTGAGTCGGGCTGACTTTGTATGGGTCTGACAGGATTTGGCATCGTCTCGCAAAGCTGTTTCAGATTCTCTTTACTCTCTCCTGAAGCTCTGTCTCAAAAAACTTGAGATGTTTGTGTCTTGGATCTAAAGCCGCTGCAATCAGAGGCAGATACACTTTCTCAGCATCCTCAGCAACTATGCGCCGTTTCAGAGATTCGGCTACGGCATTTTTAAGTTCAGACACTCTTGTAGACTCACCCCTCTGTGTGTTTGGGTGTCTAGCGATGAGGCTGTGTGTGATTGGATAGACCATTGAAATGGAAACATGGGTCTCACTGCACATTGCAGTTGTGGCACACTTCAGAGATTTGAGAACAGGTGCCAGTTCTTCCACAATCTCCCAGTGCTCATCTTTTAGGTCAAGTGTCCCCGCATCTGCAAGTTTTGTAACATTGCGATCGGACAGAACAGCACACACAGCCCACCTCTGTTCCAAAAGGCGTTCGAACATGTCACACACCGAATTCCACCGCGTGAGGCAGTGCTGAATAAGCTTATGCTTGGGCATATTTTGTTCTTGTTGTTTCTGCCTAAGCGCGGCTGTAGCAACTGTGCTGTAAGGAAAATGTGATACCAGGCGGCTACTTGCAGCTATTACATTTTTTACAATTGCAACATTGAAGCCCTCATTGATTGCAAGCTGCAGGGTGTGTGCGAAACAGGGCACTGATTCCCAAAGACTTTGATTTGCCAGAACCATGTTAGCAGCGTTGTCGTGCACACATGCGATCACTTTTTCAGAGCTTAACAGCCACTTTTCTGTTGCATCTTTTAGGTAGTTGGCAATGTTCACAGCTGTGTGTCTTTCCTCGAAACCTGCTGGTAGTGGCATCGGCATCATTTGATTTTTTGTGTTTAAATGTAAGATGGTAACGCATCGAACTCGTTGTGGATTTGTAGACGAGTGTGGCGCTGCACATCTTACACTTTACTGTTTTTCAAAGTGTTGCCAGACATCGCTGCGTGCTTTAGAAGCCATATTCCCTCTGTGCTCCGCAACTTCTCGCAGCAATAACCAATCAAATATCAGACTACCGCCCCAAATACCAGCATAACCAATCAGAAAGAATGAAAGTAGTTTAATAAAAAAATGCATTTTTAGATCCAATCGATCATCGTTTTCATGATCGATCGTCGCTGATGCCTTCGAGTAATCGTGCCCATCCCTACTTTACATTTACGTTTATGCATTTGGCAGACGCTCTTATCCAAAGCGACTTACAGTGCATTTAGTCTATACATGTCTTTTAGAGGCACACCGATTGACCGGCCAGAGACCGGAATCGGCTGGTTTTTCGTATGATTCGAAGCCGATCTTCTGTTGCCTGTGATACGGGCAAGAACGTCACAGCCGTCAGTACACTCAAAGCCGCAAGTAAACATGTAATCGTGCGCGCGCACAGCCTGTCTTTCACGGCTCGTTTATACTCGCATGCGAGTCCACCGTACTGTATAGGGGTGCAACGGATCAAAAAACTCACGGTTCGGATATTTATAGTCTTCTGTTATAGTGTTGTTTCCCCCCATCGAGGGTTTTTTGGTTTGTTAATTTGTTAATAAAGTATTTTGTTAACCCCGTCGCTGCCACTGCCTGCGTTTGGGTTCTTCAGCCACGCTAGCCGTGACACAAGATGATAAAAATGTCCTTGTTCTTTCCTTCGCTGGTTGAGAGTAGGGCTGAAACGATTCCTCGAGTAACTCGAGTTATTCGAATACAAAAAATCATCGAGGCAATTTTTGCTGCCTTGAAGCCTCGTTTAATCCATTTAACTACAGTACACACGGAGCACTGCGTTTCCCCACGGACCGTTATTACTGACGCACAGCCCGCTAAACTCTATTCATGTTACAGTCTCATGCATTCACTGTGAGACACACGCATTTTAGTATGTTCACACGCTCACACGTGTTTCTCATGCTGATAAATAACTGATAGCTTATAGGGCTGTGACGGTTGCCGTAACAACCGCACCACCGCGGTGGTAAAGTGCCATGACGGTGAACTGCCACCGGCAGTAGTGCACGTCACTCTGACAAATATAGGTGTAATAAATATGAGAGTTGCGATAACGATTGCTAGTTGTAGCCTTTCAGTTGTGGGTGGTTTTATTTAAAAGATTTTAAATTAACAGAAATTATTGGCATACGTGTCCGTTGGTGCGTTCGAGCGCGGGCCTGCACGGCAAAACCCAGGTTATTCTGCGGCTTCTGCAATGGATCTTGTTGTGAAATGAACAGATACGTAAAATCAAAACTGGCTATGACCCGCTTGCTTAGTGTCGGAGCGCGCGCAGGTTTTGCCGCGGTTGCGGAGAGACATCTTTCATTTGCGCTCCTGTGCACATCTTCTGAACGCGCATTTAGTGCAGCTGTACACATTTTAATCTGGACAATGTCAACAAGTAAGTTTCACATCAACGAGTCGGAAAAAGTAAAGTTTTTATGGCAATCTGAATAGGAAAGCCAATGTAGTTTAAACAGTTTGTTTCAAATGGAATTGTTAAGGACTGTAAGGGTTAATACGCCATGACTGAAGTTACTGCAACAAGAGCTTTTTTATTTAGTATTTAGCTTTCTTTATCATTTAAGTTTTCATTATTTACTGATGTTTATTTAAAGTTTTATATGCTGTAGTGTGCCGTTTCACTGATGGATTTGCGCGTTAAACATTGACGGATGTTTCATCCTCATTTATTTCAGATATCATATTTCAATTAATATTTAACAATTTCAAGTATTTAAATAAGGTCTATATTTCTCTTCCACTCGTCATGTGGTTGCTACACGCAAATATAATAATATAAATATTATTTATATAAATAATATATATTTCTCAACCACCGCGGTCGATTTGTCTATTACCACCGTTGAAAAACTGCCACCGTCAAGCCCTAATAGCTTTATTGAAATGGTGAACTGTATTTTACTTGGTTTTAGTCTATTTTCGAGTGAAACTTGTTTTCCGGCTGCATTGAGTCCATAAACTAATGCGGACTGTGGAGCCGAATCCTGTTATTTACACATTCATCTGTCTGTTCTGCGTGTCTGAGTGAATGAACTGCACAGTTTAACGTGCTACACGCGTGATGCTCATGAATTTGTCTGCGTCTGCGCTGAATGAGGACATGAACTTCACCTCCAGAGTTGCTCTGAGAGTTTATTTCACAAACATGTTATTGTTTGAGTGAAGAAACAGACATACTAAAAAATAAGGGTCTTCTGACAACCTCCAAAATAAAAGTCATAGGCTATTGTTTGAAATTATTAGTTCCATTTTTATTCATGTTTCTTATTTATATATTTGTATTATATTGCATTTTGAATTTAATATGGCAATGGAATGTACTAAATGGGTTTAGTTTTGCAGATATTAATGTATGCTATTTCAGCAATAAAAACTAATTGTTCTAAAAAGGAAACAAATTAGTTGTTTTACTCATTTTAAGAGACCTGTCTTATTTTCTCTTGTATATTTAGTATTGCTTTTTAATAAAGAAAAAGTACTTATTATCCGAATACCCGATTAATCGATGGAAAAATCAGTAGAATACTCGATTAGTAAAAGAATCGATAGCTGCAGCCCTAGTTGAGAGGATGCACCCAATACCTTCTCCTTCTGCCCCTTTGTAGTCTTTCCTGTAGGAGAACAAACCCAATGCTCTCCTCCTGCTCATAGGCACTGTATGTGATATGTAGATAAAGATAATTGAGGATGTATTTTAAATGACTAAAACAACTACAAAAATATTATTCTTGTTCATAACGTTAGTGTATTTAAGTAGGACATAGTAATAAACACAACAATAAACACAATTAAACTGGAAAAAATAGTAACCATTTAGCTAACTTACCCATGTGGAACGGCAAAAATCAGGACAAAAAAATAACACAACCAAACTAAATTTGCAACCAAAGAAAATCTGACAGGCAAATCACGTGGTCTCGCGAATCCTACCGCTGCGCTTCTTATCCGCTTCTGGTGTGAGTTGGCACCGCGTGAGGACGTAACAAAACCTTGCCGGAGCCGTAACGTGCCGCACACTGCGTGCAGTGGAAATCCAGGGTAAAGTCAGCATTTAAGTGGCGACAGTGGAGAATCCTAGTATTTCTGACTTCGGTCCAGTTACATACGGATAGAGTCTAGTTCCATACTGAGATAAGAGGAGCTCTGCGCCGGGGAGAGCTTGCTCTTTTCTCGGTTGACCCGTAGGCCCAGACAATCTACACTGCGTTCCAAATTATTATGCAAATGATATCTTTCTCTGGTTTTCCTAATTTGTCGATGCAAATGACAGTCAGTATAATTTTCAAGTAATCAACAGTTAGGGTACATTTGGAATTTTATTGAACAAACCTCCCACTGACAACAGTATTTATTTAAAAAATGAAAAACTCAAAATGCACTGTTCCAAATTATTATGCACAACAGAGTTTGAAAACATTTCATAGGTTGTAAAAAACTGAAAATGGTCATTTGTTGAATTTGCAGCATTAGGAGGTCATATTTACTGAAATCAAAAGCTATTTCAATCAAAAACATCCTAACAGGGCAAGTTACATGTTAACATAGGACCCCTTCTTTGATATCACCTTCACAATTCTTGCATCCATTGAACTTGTGAGTTTTTGGATAGTTTCTGATTGAATTTCTTTGCAGGATGTCAGAATAGCCTCCCAGAGCTGCTGTTTTGATGCTAACTGCCTCCCACCATCATAGATCTTTCGCTTGAGGATGCTCCAAAGGTTCTCAATAGGGTTGAGGTCAGGGGAGGATGGTGGCCACACCATGAGTTTCTCTCCTTTTATGCCCATAGCAGCCAATGACACAGAGGTATTCTTTGCAGCATGAGATGGTGCATTGTCATGCATGAAGATGATTTTGCTACGGAAGGCATGGTTCTTCTTTTTGTACCATGGAAGAAAGTGCTCAGTCAGAAACTCTACATACCTTGCAGAGTTCATTTTCACACCTTCAGGGACCCTAAAGGGGCCCACCAGCTGTCTCCCCATGATTCCAGTCCAAAACATGACTCCGCCACCTCCTTGCTGACGTCGCAGCCTTGTTGGGACATGGTGGCCATCCACCAACCATCCACTACTCCATCCATCTGGACCATCCAGGGTTGCACGGCACTAATCAGTAAACAAGACTGTTTGAAAATTAGTCTTCATGTATGTGTGGGCCCACTGCAACCGTTTCTGCTTGTGAGCATTGGTTAGGGGTGGCCGAATAGTAGGTTTATGCACAACTGCAAGCATCTGGAGGATCCTACACCTTGAGGTTTTCGGGACTCCCGAGGCACCAGCAGCTTCAAATACCTGTTTGCTGCTTTGCAATGGCATTTTTGCAGCTGCTCTCTTAATCCGATGAATTTGTCTGGAAGAAACCTTCCTCATTCTGCCTTTATCTGCACGAACCCTTCTGTGCTCTGAATGAGCCACAAATCTCTTCACAGTACGATGATCTCGCTTAAGTTTTCGTGAAATATCTAATGTTTTCATACCTTGTCCAAGACATTGCACTATTTGACGCTTTTCGGCAGAAGACAGATCCTTTTTCTTTCCCATATTGCTTGAAACCTGTGGCCTGCTTAATAATGTGGAACGTCCTTCTTAAGTAGTTTTCCTTTAATTGGGCTCACCTGGCAAACTACTTATCACAGGTGTATGAGATTGATTTCAGTGATCCAAAGAGCACTGAGACACAATAACATCCATAAGTTTAATTGAACAATATAAAATTAAATGTTTACGACACTTAAATCCAATTTGCATAATAATTTGGAACGCAGTGTATATATATATATATATATATATATATATATATAACATCTTTCAATGACTTCAATACTAATAACTTTATTTTATTTATGTCCACATACCACAGTCTCACTTATCACTTGTTCTATTCCTTCGATAAGATAACATGTCCACAGACAACTCAAAAACAGTGAAACAAACGAAACAGTGCATACATCTGGGGCTCCAAAAAATGATTTCCATGACTTATAAACAACTTAGGCTACAGGTTTACGTTAGGCTTCCATTCAATTAAACTTCATTATATCTAACATATAACGATTAAAAATGTGCACGTTCCCATAGAACTGATACTCACAAAATAATGCATATGTGTCTTCTGAGTTTCATTATGTATGTTCGACTTATTGAAATGCTGTTGACCGATCGGCGAATGTCTGACATCAGAGTACCGTGAGAAAGTTTTGAAAGCACACGAAGCTCTGCTCTCGCGGCACTTTGATGTCATACGCCGACTGGTCTGCGCAACCTGCGCAGCACCTCATGAAAGAGACATTACTAGCGTCTTGCTAATAGCTTTGTAGTTTGGTTTGTAAGTGGCCAAGACACTTACATACCGGTATTGAAACTCCTCTGTCAAACTTGACTGCTGTATGTTTGGACTTCAAGTGGTTCATATGCGAGAAAGACTGCTTACACATCAAAGACTCCAGTTTGCTTCCATCTCCTAACCGGATACTTGGCGGCATGGTTTGTTTTTAAAACTTTTTATATGTGATTACATAGCGAGACAACAAGTTCTGTATCATCAGGGAGCCGTAACTTTCAATAAAAGCATGACGCTCGCTCTTCTAATCTCCTCGCGCCTTGGGTAGCTTCATCTGGGCTGTGATGGCGAGAGGTTACCATAGAAACGTTGTTTGCCATTGATTAGTTTCGTGATGCTTGCTTGCTTATAGCACTGCATGCGTGCATTGGCCAGGATAACCTGAAATATTCATATGTATTATGATGCTTTTTAACGATCAAATGTTGGTTAAGGCCAAGACAACATGCAAGCCACATTTTTTTTAAAGAGCCACAGGTTCCCGACCACTGATCTACGTGATCATGTTAACAGCAGAAACATATTAAACTCTGTATCTGGTCATCATACAGACACGTATGATATCATTCGAAGCTGTAAATGGTTTACATTTATTTGCGTAGATCCACGATAACCACAAAACATTGTGCTTTTGCGAAATAAAGAAAGCCAAAAGGATGCACTCTCTGGCATCTGTGAACTGTTTCTCTTCGTTTGCAGAAGCGCTTCAGGTGCGCGTGTGATATGACGTTATGTGAGTCATGTTGTGGTGTTTATGCAGCCATTTGCGGTATTTTCAATGCATCAGACACTATAATCCCTGAACCTTCCATAAAGAGCAACACTCTGCGGTGCTTTTAAGTGGTTAGAACGGATTTACAAAACGTATTTTGGATTTAACACCTGTTATAAACTCAGAGATGTAGATTCGGATGTCAATTAAATTACCGCACAACCTTGGTGTTTGTCAAAAAACAGTAGGTAATTCGGCCGGGGATTTTCCTGTGGGTGGTGGGAGAAAAACACAGACATTTTGGATTCAGATGGCAATAAAATCACCATTTACCCTGTAAATGGAGAAAATATCTTGCGTCTATATGAGAAACAATTACCGTCCGGATAGGGCTATAGTCTGACAAAATCACCACACGTGAAAGAGAGGTGATATGGGCTACAACACAGTGCGTAGCCTCTATCTATGCAGAGTCGGCGCGACGAGGTGGCACTAGGGAGCATGGCCCGGACACTTCAGTCACTGTGCCCCCTCACTTTTTAAAATGATAAAAGACGAAATCATTAAAAAAACATTTGGAGAATGAATTTGGTTTATATTTATTAAAGCAACAACAAGAGCAGAGGGTAAAAATAATTTATTTATTCGTTAACAGATTTTAAAGACATTGTCTTGTGCTGTACTTTCATGTGTTGTTAAAAACACAAGCTAAAGGGCTGCTTGCGTCCAGCGGCAACGTTTCTGTATGCATTGCTTAACAAGAAACGGGCATTACTATTATGCAGACGGTGACAAGTGGAGATACAGGCTGTCTATCAGAAAGCAAGAGCTGGCTCTTTAGTGTTGTTATTGATGCTATCGTTTTGTTAGACATAAAGCTCAACTGGGGAACAGTCCCCTGTATACTTTTTCTGTCACTTTTTCTTTAAAGCCTGCTTTTGACATTTTTCTATATATTTTTTTCTATATATGCATCTAAATTAGTAATCTTCATTTATTAATTTACGCTGAATTTATGTAGACTATGATCGGTGTATTTCCAGTTCTTTTTGTCAAAACGTCATACAACATTTGCTCTCCTCCAAGTTGATATAAAAAATTAGCCTTTCAGTTTCAGTGTCTTTCATACAGTGTCTTTTATGTCTTTTAGTTCAGTTCAATTTATTAGCTTTGAAAAAGCTATACGAAATATGAAATGCTGTCCTCGAAATGGACATTTAGAATTGTTAAACTTCAAAACGGTAGCGCGCACTGGATGAAAAGCTTTGTATCTACAACTCGCAGGTATTGCGCAAAGATGGGCAGGATTTAACTAGATTTTTTATTGTGTTATAGTTAAAAAATGTCTGGCTCTCAATGAAAAAGGCAGTGCGCGGCTGACGTCTGCGGACATGGATTTATAGCGCACTCGTAAAAGCGGCACATTCGCACATAACGAGTATGATTTGGTTAGTCTACCACGTTGCATATAGATCAGGTTTTCCACGATTATCTCTGATAAAAAAGTAAATTGGTAAAACTTAAACTTGAGAAGAAAACTGGGGCATGGCGGAGTGCCGCTTCTTAACACCAGAAGAGCCGCACACTGAAACAGAACAGAGCGAGACCTCAGCCTGTGTGCCGTGTCTCAACCTCGAATTGTCCTACCCTGTCAGCTTTTCCTACCGCAGGGCAAAATTTAGGCTATAATCTAAACCACATCGACAAAATAAACAGGTAGGATGATTTTACAATGCAAAATAGCCTGTCAGATAGTCCTACAAGTTTAAAATGAACACATTAAATAAAGCATAAAAGAAACATGTATGATTAATTTACAGCGCAATACCCTTTAATTGTACTACCAGTAGCCTACTAAATAAATATGTAGGCTAGGCCTAGAATGATTTAACAACGAAAATACACAATCAGATTCCCGTAGCAGTATAAAAAAACAAGTAGGATGCTTTTATAGTGCAAGAAAATTAACGTAAACGTAACATTGATGTGCGCATGCCTGGTAGGATAATCTATTCTACGGGTATAATGAAATTTCGGGACACCAGCCCATTCTAAACCCCTAAACCCTGGCTCCCCACTAAACATAGCAGCCCCCTCACTTTGTGCACCCTGGCACCGACTCTGTATCTATGTAATAATGCTCTAATTTACAGACGAACTGTGTTCATGTTTATCAGAGCATGTGAGCGGAGCGCGTAAAATATAGTCGGAGCGGGTTTTTAAGGCCGGAGCGATCGCTCTGTCTCACTTCGGTTCGGCTCCGATGCCGCTCACACCACGAGTCTAGGGCATGCACAAATCCACCCAGAATTCACCTGTGCCTTCAACAATTAACAAAACTGTCAGCCTACACTTCAAAAATCATTCGTTGTGAAGGAGAGATGTCAGGGGAAGCAGTAATTCGAAGCTTGGCAAAACATGTATTTAGCCCTGTCTTGTGTGTAGCGCGTCATATCAAAATACGTGCCTGCTGCAGATGCGTCGAAAGGGTTTTTAATAAAAGACATGCTCGCGTTTGCTAGATACTTGCTTAGTCTCATGTGTAATCAAAGTTAAGTTAATGCAGTGTTCTTCTTGGATTTCCTAAATGAGATTATCGCAATTTTAAAACCTACTAACTGCCCTCAAGATGTGATTCCAACACATTTCCTTAAGCAGGTTTTTCAAGCCATTGGTCCTGACTTGCTGTCTTTTATCAACAAATGCTTTTACACTGGGACCGTACCTGACTGTCTCAAACATGCTTTGGTTTTACCTCGTCTTAAAAAAAATGAATCTGGATCCTACGCTGCTGAGTAACTTACGTCCAATTTCAAATTTGCCCTTTCTCTCAAAAATTCTAGAAAAAGCAGTTTTAAGTCAACTTCTGTCTTTTTTGAATGAAAATAAAATCCATGAGAAATTCCAGTCTGGTTTTAAAGCCCATCACAGCACTGAATCAGCGCTCTTAAGAGTCTTGAACGATGTAATGCTCACCACTGATACTGGGCAATCTATGGCTTTGGTCTTGCTAGATCTCAGCTCTGCCTTTGACCTGGTCAATCATAACATCCTCATATCGCGTTTAGAAGCATGTGTGGGCCTTCAGGGTACGGTGCTACAATGGTTCCGTTCATATTTAACCAATAGGAGTTACTCTGTCCGCATTGGGCAACAGTCCTCGGCCAAAATGCAACTGGGCTCTGGTGTTCCTCAGGGCTCTATCCTTGGCCCAGTACTGTTTAATCTCTATATGCTCCCTTTGGGTTGTATTCTATCTAAATACGGGGTCTCTTTTCATCTATATGCTGATGACACACAAATTTACCTGCCTTTAAAGCGTGATGATAAGTTTGCTTTAGAGCCGATATTGGACTGCTTGGACGAACTAAAACTCTGGCTTGCCAGCAATTTCTTGAGTCTAAATGAGAGTAAGACCGAAATCATCCTGTTCGGTTCAAACGATCGCAGCACCCATGATTTTGATATCCATACGTTGCTACCATACAGTACTTCTTGCGTTCGGAACCTTGGGGTTTTGATTGACAACTGCCTCAAATATGACAAGCAGATCAGTGCCGTAGTTAAGTCCTGCTTTTATCATCTTCGTCTTTTAGCCAAGGTCAAGCCCTATTTGTCTACTAAGAATCTTGAGACTGTTATGCATGCTTTCGTAACATCACGATTAGACTACTGCAATTCTTTATATATTGGTGCTCCTCAGACATGTATCTCACGTTTGCAACTAGTTCAAAATGCTGCAGCACGGCTCCTTAAAGGGAAGCATAAAAGTGACCATATTACACCAGCTTTTATCTCACTGCATTGGCTACCGGTTAAACACAGAATCAATTTTAAAGTCTTGTTATTCGTTTTTAAGTCTTTGCGGAACCAGGCCCCACAGTACCTATCTGAATTACTTCATTCACCCTCACAGTTAAGATCACTTAGATCAGGTGATTCTGATCTATTAACTCTTCCCAGAACTAGACTCAAGAACAGGGGAGATCGTGCTTTCTCGGTTGTCGGCCCCAAGTTATGGAACAGTCTCCCGGCCTTCATCAGATCCGCCCAAACTGTCAATTTTTAAAGTTGCTTTGAAAACTTATTTCTTCTCAATTGCTTTTAATATCCCTTGATTCTCATCAGTATTTAATCATATCTGATTTCTCATTTTAGCACTGTCTTCTATTCAATTTTTTAGCTTTTCTGTTTTTCTGTTTTCACTGTCTTTTCCTGTTTTAATGTTCTTTTTTTATTATATAGATAAATTATATATATTCTTCTTTTCTGGCTTTTGTAAAGCACTTTGGTCAACACCAGTTGTTTTTAAATGTGCTATATAAATAAAATTTGTATTGTATTGTATTGTAATTGGTTAGATCTTCCACTGAACGAATACGCCCACACTGACCAAGTCGCTTTTGAGTCTGAACGAGAGAGAGAGATCTCGTTCGTGAACGAACTGGTACATGTCGTTCATGAACGAAATGAACGAGAGTGTACACTGTAGGTCGGTCATTTAGCATGTGAGTCTCCTCAGCAATCAGCAGAAAGCGGATGCAAAGCGCAGTTACAGGTAGGCTACTTTGCACGCTTGTTTATTTAAAATACATAAACTTCACGTTTAACATAATCCCAGATTTATGAATGTGTAAATGACCAAACAATTAACTTTTTAATTATGCAGAAAAACCTTGTGCGTTGGTCATCTGAACCACTTATTTAGACTTATTTTATTTATTTAATGAGTAGATCAGAGACACATTTTAATAAAGCCTGTAATCAGTTTATACGTCCATTAATACGTTCGTTGACATAAAACAACTCTTTTTTTTTATGGAGCCAGAAATATGACAAAACAATCTGAATTTGAATTTTGTAAATCTGAATTTTGAAGTGTAAATGCACAAAATTGAATATTTCCTGACATTCAATATAGTTCTGAATTTGAGTTTTAATATTTTAATATGGATATTTAATATTAAATTTCTTAAATTGAATATAGAACAATTCAAAACGCAGAAATTCAGATTCAAATTCAAATTCAGAAATGGTTCAGTGGGTAAGGTTAGTTTCCGGGTTCGACAGGGAAGAGTAGAAGATCTGGGAAAAGTCAAACGGAGCGCTTTGGCCACAGTGGCCAGTTATTTGTTCTTATTATCCAATCAAACTCCAAACATGCTCCAAACAATTACACATGAAAATTTGAACACTGAAATGATTTATGTATTTTATTACTTTTTCAGCAGAAATTATCATTGCTGTAACGCGCCCCGATTTGTCTAAGTGCATTATATGTTGTAAAATTGTTAGAATATCAATGTATAATAAAAATGAAGAAATAAAATCATAACTCTGTTTATAATAACAATTTAAACATACTTTATTTTTTAGGCTTCTGAAAATGGCAAGAGTCAGGAATGACTATTCTAGCCCCAAATGGAAGTTGTCCTTGTCTGAAAAGATCGAAGTCTGCGTGAAACACTGTCTATAGTATAAATTAGCATGTACATATGCATAATGTATAATAAAGCTTTGATGTATCATATATCATCGACTACTGCAACGTGGTTATTTATTCTGTTGCCTGTGTTGTCTTTAACATATCACTGAACATGATGCCATCTAGTGGATTCTCACGAATAACAGGCACAAATAATGGATTTCACATTTCATTATGACAACCATTAACTTTAAAGTAGGCTATAACTATTGAGATATGATGCAAATGAAGTTGTACTCTATGTATGTCGTAAACCATTGAAATATGTTTAGAAATGTAAATGTGATTGTGCTTTTAATGCCGAAAAAGCGCAGCTCTCCCATCGGGTTCAGTGGGCTTTTAGTGACAGTGTTGCCCTCACTAATATGGAAGCATCGTTGACGTATCGCGGCAGCAGAGCAAAGCGCCCAACGCGGTGTCTAGATATTTATTATGTCTATGGGTAGAGTAGCCAAAATGAAAAAAAATGAAAAAACTACTTAAGTAGCAAGTTACTAGTTGCTTTGTATCTGATTATCCTATATACTATTCATAAAATCAATATCATTGCCAATATTTCAATCACTATTTTTAATTATTATCATAAGCAGATATCTTTGCAATATACACACAGAGACTAAAGAATAGATAAATACAGAAGAGACATGCATTTCTGTAAAGTCCCAATGTCAATGTAGCCTACACAACTTGAATAATAGACCATGCAAACTAAAGTGAACCTACAGAGCATTGCGTTTACAACGCATTTAACTAAACTCAGAGCATTTCCTAAGATGATCTAGAACATCTGCAGGGATCTCTTATATGAAATACAAACTGATTTTAGACAAAACTCATGTTTTCTCGTGTTGTGTTGAAAAGCTCTACTTGTAAACATACAGTAAACGGTGAACCACATGCCCATCAACAAGTTTTCTTCCTTATGTTCTTCAAATGTATATTTCTGGAAGCCCAAGTCCCTGAATCTAACAGGTCGCGTGCATGTTGCTGTGTCTGACGAACAGGTCGCGTGGGCGCATGTGCCAGCCATTTATCATTGCTGGCAAACAATATGACGCATTTGCAGTTTTGGTTTGATAGATATAGATTCATATTCACTTTATCCAACGCTCTTTGTGTTCTCAAGTTTCCCACTACGAGGAGTGAGTAACCCGTCGCTTCACACGATTCCGATTGTGCAGTAAACTGAACAAATCATTTGAACTGATTTGTGAACCTATTCAGACGGTTTTGCCTACACTCTAAAAAGTTGTACTGCGATTTACTCAATTTTTTCGGTGAAACAATTTACACAAAAAAAGTAAATTTTAAAGCTGTGAAATCAATTAATTATACTGTTTAAATTGAGTAAATGTAAGTAAAAAATGTAAGTATATCTGAGTAATTCTATTATTTTATATGTAAAATAAAATTGAGTAGATCTGAATAATGAAATGAAATGAAATGAGATGAAATTGAGTTGCTCAAATTTACTTAAATTTTTTACTTGTATTTAATCAATTTAAATAGTATATTTCATTGAATTGACCGCTTAGTTAGTCGGATTTACTCAATTTTTTTACTTATTTTTATTCAGTTTTTTTAGTGTAAATTGTTTCACCAAAAAATTTGAGTAGATATAAATGAAATATAGCACATTTGTATTGTTAAATTTCAATTAGTATTTAGTAAATGTAATTTAATGTAATATTGGACTATCAATTATCAAAATGTTGCATTTACTTGTTTATACTGTATTTACCCTTTACTACAGGAGTACTTTACAATGAATAATAAAACCAAATAATAAAGAAAGCAACTGTACACAAATTATTTAAATAAAGAAATGTATTTGTTAATTAAGCATTGGACAATCTGAAATCAGTCTAAAAATATTATATTGTTTTAATATGTAAGATTGCATGTAAAATAAGAGCATTTAAAACAGCCTTAATGATTAAACCTTACTTTGGTTCCTGGTGCATACCCCATATACAGTCAATCACCATTAAAGCAATAAATAAATGAATAAATGCATCAAACTGCACAACATCTAAATTAAAAGGATAGTTCACCCAAAAATGAAAATGTTGTCATTACTTACTCATCCTCAAGTTGTTCCAAACCTGTAACCTATATTTTCTTCTGTTGAACACAAAGGAGGATATTTTGAAGAATGTTGGTAACCAGAGAGTTGATGGGCCCCATCTTCAAATGTATATTTCTGGAAGCCCAAGTCCCTGAATCTAACAGGTCGCGTCATGTTGCTGTGTCTGACGAACAGGTCGCGTGCATGTTGCTGTGTCTGACGAACAGGTCGCGTGGGCGCATGGTAATAAAAAAATACTATGTAAATGCAATGGGGTCTATCAACTGTCTGGTTACCAACATTCTTCAAAATATCTTCTTTTGTGTTCAACAGAAGAAACTCATACATGTTCGGAACAACTTAAAGGTGAGTTTATTATGAAAATGTTTTCATTTTGGGTAAACTATCCCTTGAAGACATTTAATCAGAAACACTTTCCAACAGGAATCAGAAACACTTTCCAACAGGAATTCCCATTCTATGGAATGATCTTGAACAGTAGTCTATGCAAGCAGGTGATTTATTTAGTCTCTGAACCTTAACAGATAGTTTTACTGGATCCAGTTCAAGAAGACGTTTTTGGAACACTTCAAATGAGTATCTGTGAGTCTTGGGGTGTCTCAGATCCAGTGCGTAAGTGAGACCCAAAAGATACCAGCAGGCTCTGCTAAGACTCAAGATTTTTGAGGACAGTGATGCCCTCAATCACTACTCCTAAATCGATGACTGACCCATTGTTCTGCAGTATGTATTTCAATAGCCTCCTTTGCCAACTCCTCTTCTACAATGACAGGTTGATCAGCAGAATCCTGTAGGGATATTGTAAAGATATACAACAACACAAGACTAAGTTAATGATGTTAGAATAAATTATATTTGAATGAAAAGAAATTATTATATTTTTGAGTGAACTATCCCTTTAAGGAAAAATGTCTTAAAATTAAAACATTCAAGTAGAAACACAATACAGCACTGCTCTACGGTGAACAGTGCAGCATATAAGCAAGAAGCAAAAATATGACATCATAATAATATAGAAAATAAGATGAGGAAATATGTTAAATCATACAAGATCTTTTACTTACACACCCCTATTCTAACAGTGTTTTTAAACGCATCATTTCTTTATTCATGTCACAGACACACATATAATCACATAACTACTATGATCAAAGTTTTTTTCCAGTAATGGAAGCGATCACCTACATTGCTCTCGTCTGTTTATGTTGGCTCAGCTGCAAATGACAACGCGTCATTTCGTTTAAAGGGAGGTTTGCGACCTAAATAGTGTGCTTACAGACACCATATTAGTAATCATATACTAGCTTGTTTCAATGTGTAAATACTGATACATACGGTGTAATCAGCGCTCCGTTTCTAGCTGCTCTGCTGTACCGGGACAGCCCCGGCCGGTGTTGTGCCGAGAAATGCACCCCTGCCAGATTCTGCACCGCCTTCAATAACACAATGTCCGATTGGCTAATTCTAACCCCTCCCACACCTAATCCTAACCTATCCCTTAACACCTAATCCTCACCCTAACCATTGTGGGGAGTGTCGGTGCATAATTTGGCAGAGGTGCATTTCTCGGCATTACACCTGTACGAGACAGAAGAGGCAGCTGGAAACGGAGCGCCGATTACCCCGTATACAGTATATACACACACGAGTGTTAAAAACAAGCGGGTATAGTGTTGCTATTCGTGTCTGTGACATGAATAAAGAAATGATGCGTTTAAACACACCGTTAGAGTAGCTGTGTGTGCGAGTGAAACCCGCTTGTGGTATCTTAAACTGTTACAAATATGTGATGGTACGTCTGAAGTGGTCAAGTAAAACATCTCGTGTGATTTAACATACATCCTCAGCTCATGTTTTCAACATATAAGATCATAAATAGTTTTAATAACGCCAGGTTGGTAATCCAAAGTCTATCTGTACTCCCGGGTTTCTTCCCACATCCGTGTCGCTTTCGATTTCAACATGGTGGCGGAAGGTGGAGTGACGTTACGTTAACGTTATTTATCGAAAGCCAACAGGTTCACAATTCGCGTGCTTTTGATCGCCGTATTAATATTAAAACGCCGATTTCTTAACGCCGCCAGGCGTTAAATAAGCGCCGCCTGGCGCTAAATTAACGTCATACGCCG
>NW_026634343.1:0-4501 GCF_024868665.1 Triplophysa rosa | reverse complement strand
TCTCTCTCTCTCTCTCTCTCTCTCTCTCTCTCTCTCTCTCTCTCTCTCTCTCTCTCTCTCTCTCTCTCTCTCTCTCTCTCTCTCTCTCTTCCTGTGATTATGGATACCCCACTTGGGGAGAGGTGAGTATGGCCTGGAGCTGTCACCCAAGGCAGGATTTGTCTGTGTAAAAATAGACCAAGGCTTCATATGTCAGAGATAAGGTCAAGATCAGGTGGTGTGAACTTATTGTCAGCCCTGCACCTCTATGTGGAATGAATCACGTTAAACATGTCAAGCTCAGGCAAAAGAACACCAACAGTATTTTTTCCATCATTGGATCTACATATATATATATATATATATATATATATACAGTGGTGTGAAAAAGTGTTGGCCCCCTTCCTGATTTCATATTTTTTTGCATGTTTGTCACACTTTAATGTTTCAGAGAAGATGAGAGACACCAGACCAGATATAATATATGGGTTTCACTTTCTGAAATGAGTGACAAAAAATATTGACCTTTTTCACGATATTCACATTTTTTGAGATGTACCTGTATATGGAAATCGGGTCGTCAGTCCTTATATGTACACTCATAACACGTGGGACTTTCATGATCCTGCCACAAGACTAGAAAAGCATGACAAGGTGAGGCAGGATCATGACAATGAATGCAAGATCGAACCTGCCTTTTGCCGAACTACATTTTCATCACACATCAGATCATCCAGGCATTTATTTTCAACAAAATTGAGAAAATATTTTAAAATGGCTAACAGGTGTTTAATATTAAAGTACATGGTAACATTAGGGGTAGTAGAGAGGTCTTTATTGTTGTCCATTTAATACATGGATAATCCATTTAATACATAATCATTTACACTCAATTTTTATTATTGAATAATGTATAAGGTACAATATTACTTTCTTTAACTTGCTGTGTCGAAACGGAATGAAGTTTAATTTATATAGACAGTGAATGAGCTCATCAGTAAGCGCGTTTCCATCACTCTGGTTTTATTCGCATTTTGAAGTTTCGCATCAGAAACGAGTGATGGAAACGGCAAATTTCGAATTAAAAACCCTTAATTCGCAAAAAAGGTTTTACGCTCGCTTGAGGTGGTTTTTCTTTTTTGCGAAAAAGGGTTAATGCGAATAATGGGAGATGGAAACGCATTTGCCGAATAAATTCTGACGTAGCGAATGTTAAACCCACGGCACCGGAGCAGAAGGTGGCGGTAATGCTGAATGCCAACCGCCGTAAAACAAGAAAAAGAGGAAGAAACCCACGGTTTTCGCTGAAAATGTCTTTCCGGTTCTTCCATAACAACATGGCTGCTAGTAGCAACAGGTGCACTTGGACATATGAGGAAACTAAAGTATTCCTCGGTCTTGTTCTTGAAAAAAACGTAACAGCCATTTTAGATAGGAAACAGCAACGTAATGCCACAATCTACCAAGAACTTAGAGGTGATATGCTATCCAGAGGATTTGACAAACCCTGGAACGTTTTACGAAACAAGTGGAAAAGTTTAAAACAGCTTTACATGGCTGAAAAACGGCAGCTCTCCCGAAGCGGTTCTGCGGGTAAAGTTTTTCGACGAAATGGATGGGATTCTCGGCCACAGACCTATCGTTACGAGTCTGGCTTCCGTCATTAATAGTTCAGGTTGGTGTCAAGTTAGTAAGTTCAGGTAGTGGTCAACATTTAAAAGGAAATGTGGAGAAAATTCACCTACCTGTCGGCCCTGTTTTTCGTTTTTGCGTCTAGTGGTGAATGGGGAGGACATCGACAACGACTTTGAGAACACACAGAGCAACGCTGATTCGGAAGGTAATAAGCTGCAACAAGCTGTAATTTAGCATGCCGTTTATATAACTTATCCGCAGCTAATTTTAACTAGTGAATCCCCTGTTTACTCTGGAACAACGACATTTGCTGTTCTGGTTTGACACTATTATCACATCAGCTCTAGAACAACTATTATGCTGCTTTCACCAGGATCTCTTAAACTCTGTGGACCCTTCGGCGTTTCCAGCATTTCATCATAAAATCTTCAAGTTGTGAAGCACAAAACTACACAGCAACTTTTTGCTCGTATATTCATATTTATGTTACGTACAAGAACATAATAAGGTCTGAATTTGTCTTCACAAAACACAGCCTCCACTCGGCTCTGTAAAAAAACATACAAATAATATTCAAATTCATATTTATATCACAAATATTTACAAAACAAAGACGGGCCTTTGATCAAATGAAAGATCTCCCTATCAAGAATATCACTGTATGGCACCGATCTAACACTTTAGTGTAACACAACATAGATAAATTGTCAAATTTATTGTAAAATTGGTGAAATTTAGAGGGTTTTCTGTAAAATGGGACCATTTTTATCAATTTAGTCCAATGTATGTGGGTAGGGCACTCGAAATGCAGATAAGCAAAAAGGCCACCAGAGTTTAAGAGGTTAAAAATGTTTTTCTTTTGCCAAAAAAGTTTGCTACTGATAAATTAACTTTTCTGTTTTATAATAAACAGAGTCACCAGATATTTCTGACTCTGTGGGTTTGGGAGCTGATGGTGACAGATCTTCACCAAATGAATCCCAGCTTGATAGTTCGATACCATCAGTACACCAACGTTTCTGGACCCGTTCCTCTGCAAGGTCTACTTCCAGACGTGGAGAGCTGACACCCTTCTTTGATGCCCGTCTGAGACAACAGCAGGAGCAAGCTGACAGAGACAAAGAGACTATTCAGTCTATTTCCACAGTTCTTAATCAAGCAGTACAGTGCTTCGAGCGTTGTGCAGAAGCAGCAGAGAAACAAGCACGTGCATGTGAGGCCATGGCTTGTTCAGGGCAACAAGGCAGAAACATAGTACAAGGCCATTTGCATACTTCCACATTTCCTACACACGAGCAGTCTACATCCTATAACCAACAACCATCAACATCTTACAACCGACCGTGGTCAACCTCTAATAGTCCCACAGATGTACACCATACAACACCCTACAAGCAAAATTCAACCACCCCTACTGACATGCATGATACCAATGCTTCATTCACATCATACTTTAACCTGCACTAGGAAGTAAGCAACAAAAATTTGCTTTTTCAGTCAGTTTGTAAGTTGCCACTACTGGATCATATTTGTATAAGGCCAGTTCTACTTGACCTCAGCATGTTTGGATGTTCTCAACTTAAGGAAAGAGTTGTCTTTATTTACAGTTTATATTGTTGATTGCACTATCCAAGAACACTGGAGTAGCACATTGTATTGTTTGTTACATTGTTATTGTATTGTTTCTGGTTTCATAAAGAGTGCAGTATAAAAAGTGCACACGTAAAAGCGTATTATTTTTTGAGAGTGTTGCCCTAATTTGATCCAAGGAAATAGCAAAAATTCAGAGGGACATGTTGATTATCTATATTTTGATTGCATTTTCAAAGAGTAAAATGTTCTGTTGCATTACTTTTTTGATGCTCTAATGCTTCAGTTACATCGTGCACTGTACTGTTAAAATGTTAATGGTGAACAGAGTATTTTCTTTATTCTGCACTTTAATTATAAATAATCAAAATAAAACCAAACATCCTTTGATCTCAAAACAGTATGATTTTATTTACTTCGTTGTCTGATCTTAAAGTTTTTTCACTTAAAGATGTTATAGTAATCACTTATTTTACTCAACAAATGCTGTATTGCACATTGCAATTTTGTGGCATTTCTAACATTCCATAAGCCACAAAAACTTCCACAAAAAAACTTTGTTAAAAAAAACAGAACTGGCTGTCCCTGATGATTAATGCATGTCCTCCTAGGTTTAGGGAGCTGCCAAAAGACGGCTGTTTGCGACATGACGGACAAGGGCATGCCTGATTTCCTGTGCCTCTCTGTTGGGTTGATCATTATAATGGTGATGTGGTGGCTGAGGTTGTGGGTTTACATGGGGGTCCAGGTAGGCAGGTGGGTGCCTTTGCCTCTCTTTCTCACACATATTGTGTAATACACAACATGCAGCCACAACTGTTGGCATGAAGGAGTGGTGAACATCTGACCTCTTGGCAAGAATACGCCATCTTGCTTTAAGGTGCCCAAATGCATGCTCCACTTTAACCCGAATAGCACCAAGTCGAACGTTAAAAGCTTCTTCCTCCACTGAAAGGTTTGGACCGGAGAACCCTTTCATAAACCATGAAAGCAATGGGTAGGCTGGGTCTCCAGCTACGAGTAGAGGTACCTGGATCCCCTGTACATCTATGTTGGCTCGGGGGTGTGTCTCAGGAAATCTATTGAAAAATTAGTCAAATTCAGGTTTATTTTTGCACATTCACATATACAACCTACAGGTGCTAGCTCCTATATGACATGCTAGAAGAGCACAACATCTACAAGAAATTTCAGTTTCACTAATCAACAGACCGGAGAAAAACAATATCTGCAATAATACACTAACCTTTGTTAAGTTTTCTAAGTACACTAAAGGTAACCAACTAAGGCCCGGTTA
>NW_026634342.1:45142-57449 GCF_024868665.1 Triplophysa rosa | reverse complement strand
GACTTTGAAACAGCAAACAGGGAAAACAATAAAAGGCATGACTTACATCGCATCCAGCTAGCCAACTCCGTTTTCTATAAGAAGTGCCGGAAAAGCACCGAGTGTAAGATCGACCGCGATCACTTGACTGCTGCTGAATTTGCAAGTTGGGTCGATCTGGTCCAAGCTCCTTTATCCGTTTTTTTTCTTCATCTGAACGCCTTTGTAACGGGTATTCTTGTAAAGATAAAACCGAATTTTCTTTCATCTCGAGATAATTTCGCTTGCTTCCACGTTAATCAGTACCTGTCAGTCAAATGAGTCGACAATCTGCTGAGCGGTAATGAGAGGCGTTAAGAACGGTCCAATCACATGAGGCCAAAAATATAAAAACAATATTGATTCGCTTACAACAAAAGTGGGAGGGTTTGAAACAAGCCAATTAGAGCTCAGCCTCAAATCACATGCTTTTCAAAAATGTTCGTGCCTACATACACACTCGTTTGTCCGGCGCCCCGCACACGTATGAACAAAATACAATTTTGATTTTTAAATAAATGATAATAATGACTAACGGTGGAATAGTACGACTAAATTATTTTATTACGTTATTAATTTGCGATATATATTAAACTTATTGTTGGCATATTAAAGTAGCTTTCTTCTCTGGATAACTTTAAGGGGGCGGCGCCCCAGCACCCCCTATTGATCGTCCGCCACTGTCCGCCACACAGGAAGTTTCTTCGTTTCGCCTATCTAGGCATATGTTACGAATTCACTGTTCTTCCTTTCGGGCTCTCATCCGCAGCCTCAGCATCATCCGCTGCCCCAGCATCATCCGCAGCCTCAGCATCATCCGCAGCCTCAGCATCATCTGCAGCCCAAGCATCATCAGCTATGAACACTTTACCACAGTTGTGGACTCACAAAAGTGAACTTTGTTTTGCTGTTGTGAGATAGGAACACTGTTGTGTCATTTTTATTTCATGTAACTGCAGTTTATACTGACTATTGTTTATTTTATATAGTTTATATGTCATGTAACAATATGACAATTCGTGTATCTGCTGTTTTATTTTTAAAAGCAACACTATATAGGATATTGTTTATATTGCCTTTTATTTATATTTTCTATGTCACGTAACTATTTTATACTTGATGTAATTGTGATGCTTGTCTTGAATATGGCATTTTATTTCATTCCAGTTCTATTTTATTTAACGTGCCTAATATTTCATATTATATTATATTTCATGTTATTTATAACCCAACATTGTTTTATATATTTCATGAACACGATATTTTATATGTCATGTAAATTCAGGATTTGATAATAGATCACTTGTTTTATAAAAAAAAGATGTGTACTTCAACAGGACTGAATAATACAGCACTCTAGGTTGTTTTTTATTTATTGTATATCTAATATCCTCATTTAATATTTCTTATTCTATGTAACTAAATAAAGTAACAATTTGTAATAATGTGTCAGATTATTTACATGTGTGTTATTTACATATAAATAACATGTAAAAAGAAAACACTAATTATAAGGGATAACATAACAGTGTATTTCTCTTCATAATCATTTTTATTGAATAGCATATGAATATAATGAGATTAAATTGAAGAATGGACATAAATATTCAACTGATAAATAGACTTTTTATTGATGTGAAAAAATCGAATGCATTAATCAGTATACACAGAAAGTAAATTGTTGCAAAGGAAGACGTAAAGAATAGGCCACATTGACACATAGTTACAACTGAGGCAATAAGTCATCCATTTCGTAGGGTAACAGTTTACAATAAGGCTATCCAAAACATAAACAGAATGACCCTTAAATTATAAAAAAATAAACGGCAGTAAATCATTTGCATGGCCCAATCGTTTACATTTATTTATTTTATGTAAAAGGACTTGAAGCAAAATGCTGTGCATTGATGATGTTCTAGCAATTCCGATTGACCGGGAGTGACCTTTCATTTCAGAAACCTAGAAAAACATAAACAGTAATAACACGTGACGAATTGTACACAGCCAACCAATCATCTACAACATCAAATGCACTTCAGTACAGCGCGGGACCGTACGACTTGCAAATCCTGATGTAGACTGTAGACCTACACGGGACGGGATTGGCTGGGAGTCTACAGATTAAAGTGCAATGCCATGACTTTAAATATAATTTGCATATTTTTGTTATGCCTTCATAGAGGCCTAATTATTGATGCCTATAAAATGTTTAATTTTGATGACAGATGTCAATGCTGGCATAATACGAATTTTACAATCATTTATCACTCACTGAAATGAATGAATAAAATGGTTTCATTAAAAGCACATGTTTCTTTTTAGCATTTTATATGTCATAATAATTCCAATGTTATGTGTTGCAGGCGGAGCTGAGTTAAATGTGATTGTGGCATACAGAAGCTGACTCAATGGGAGATGATATTGCTATAGAAGTGTAAAGTTTGTATCATTTATCATTTATGTTGTTTTTGTTAAAAGTGAAACGGAAAGTTCTGAACAGTATAAAATGTGCTGCCATGTCAATTATTTAAGAATTAAAGGTCAGTTATTCAAGTATTGTTGCCATTGATACATTTACAAATCGTCCATTTTAATTGTGCTTTGTCAATTTATTATTGTCATCTCTTTTAATTGATCATGGAAATTGATTATGTGGGATGGATGAAAATAAAGATCAGATCAAATTTATGTTGTACACGTTGTTTAATAAATAATGCACATTTGAGACATTCCAACATTTAGAAAAACAGACATAATAAAGTCCTCAATTATCACAATTATTAACTTAACATTAAAAGTGCAAAGTAACCTCTGAGCAATCGCTGCTGTAAGCAAAGTGCTGCCATGTCAATTATTCAAAACACAATTTTTTCTTTGACAACAAGATGGAACAGTAAGAACTATTATTTTATTATATATAAAATTATAAGTATATAAAAATAAATATCAGTACTGTCATTGTAAACTATATATAGAAATATAATACTACACTATATGTCTGCCTAGACAGACTCGAGGGGCTGGGACTGAGAGTCCAAGACATTGTCCACTGCCTTTTTAAAGTCTGCAAAGTTTGCAAAAGTCTGTCCTGCAAGGCTTTTGGATGTGGACGATTTGGTGCTTTCACAGTAAGTTTTTGTATACTTTAAGCCCAGCTGGAGGTCCCACGCCACTTCGCTCTGCCCGTTTCCTCTTGTAGAGGGTCGATCTTGCTGTTGACGGTGGAGGAAAGGATGTCTGTGGCAGGAAAACAGCAGGAGGTCCTGTGAGAGGTTTAGCCATCAGCTGACTGGAAGTGTGGGTAGGCTGGAGTGCTAGTGGTGGAGTGGTGAGAACTGGTGCTGGTAAGAGCTGAGTGAGAGCAGTGGGGGGCACAGGTACGACATTCGGGAGTCTCGATTTAATTTTCCGGGTCTCTGCCAAGGATGGAGTGATTTCAAACTCTACCGTAGGTCGGCTGGTGTGGGGCCTTTCATCTGGAAGCTCAGTTTTGGGGGCTGGCTGGCTCCAGAAACACTGTGATGACTTCGGAGGACAGATAAACCTTGATCCGTCACGTTTGTGGCTGACAAGGCCTCCTGTCTTCTGATGAATTTGCTGACACATTTAGAGTTAATTTTCAGTATTGGAATACCAAGTTTACTTCGTACTGCATCATCCACGGTCACTCTGCTGCACACGCTGGTACATTTTAGTGATCTGATGCTTCAGTGATCCTGTTTGCGCCTTTCCTCCACAAGCACGATGAAGCCACAGCTGTTTAATAATGCAGTACATCAGCCGGTTCTTTCTGGAGTCAACCAAGTGGGCGGCTGAGTAACGCTTACTGAACTTCAACTTTTGCACCAAAGACGACTCAGATGGATCTCCATTTGTGCGGCCAAAGAGAGCATTACCCCAGTGTGCTGAGTAAAGGCTGTCGAACTGCTGGATGCTACGATCATGGAGGTCAAGCTTGTTCCAGGCACTGATGACCCTCTGTCTAGTAGAATCACTTATTGCCAGCTTTCCCTCTTCCAAGGCAATCTCAATAAGGACTTTGCTCCTCTACATGTTGGTACCCAGGGAGATGATTAGGACCACACACATCCTCCACACAGGGATCAAACTCGCTAGCCACTGCCTGGTCAGTGAGGCACAGATTGTTTTTTAGTGGAGTCAGACTGTCACCCTCACTGTCAGAGCTGTAGCCTACATCCTCCTCCTCCTCCTCTGCCACACCAGCAGAAACCTCATCAGGTTCATCTTCGTCTGCACAAAGTGTCTCTCTGGTCTGAGCATAATGTGCAGGAGCACTGAAAGGCTCTGGTGATTGCGAAAACAGATACTCCAGACCAATCCGCTCATCACCAGCAGCAACTGGAGGCCTGAAGTTTGCCTCCTCCACCTCCCCAAACAGTTCCTGGCACCTCTGGTTCAGTCGATGTACTAGAGGAGACACGTACACCATGTTCTTTCTCCCTTTTTGACCTTTGACACTTGCTGACTCCCTATCAGAGTTCCAGCATGCAATGCCAGCTAGGATATACACTTGGAAGGGGACAGCTGCACAGTGGGGCCCCGGGATCATTTTGGGCAGAAAAGAGTGAAAGCCTTCCACACTGTTGCTCCCTCTCACCGTGCTGTACCGTGGAAGGCGCACACCTTTACGGGTCACATACTTTGTGATGGTGTACATGCTCTTCCCAGGTGGATCTTGCATGCACTCGAGGTGCTTCTGTTGGTTCGCCCAGACGTGGTCGATCGTTGCAGCATCTTTGAACAGATGAACCTGATTCTCATCCATCCCAGCAGCTCCCTTCAGGATGTCAATGGCACTTTGGACACGTGCACATGTTTCCTGTGCACCAACAGTAATCTTCCTGACGTGATGGCTCAGATCTGACTTGCTGACATGGATTTCAATGATCTGGCTGTTAGTCAGAGAAGCATACCTGGTTGGGTGACCTGCGCGTATTGCCTGTACCAGTAGTGCCATGTCGTCCTTGTTGTATGCAAAGACCGCAGCAGAGAGGGCAGACTTGAACAGGGCATATTTTGGGTGGTGATCCGTCCGCATAGCCGCGTCAAAACGATGTATCCAGTGAAAGATGTCAAGACGTACCAGCATACCTCCGTCTGTCCACTCACTGAAGAGCTGTTCCACTGAAGACACACCATGGACACGACAACAGCCACGGTCCACATACATGAGTTCAGAATTTGTCTCACCAGCTCTTCTGTAACGTTCCATGAGGCCTTCAGCCATCGGCTGATTTTGTGCAGTGATTCCTCACAGGTCAGGACTGATATCAGGATCTGACCCAGCTCGTTGGCCACGTTGGTGCACCATTCCGCAGTGCCTTTTCCGTCTCCGGAAAGTTTCTTGCATATCTGATAATAAATACAAAACAAAGAGATTCAAACATTTACACCCGTTTTCATTTTCCAGTGTCGACTACTAGTTAAGTCAGGTATTATTTGTATTATTATTGAAAGTAAATACTATTTAAAAATGATTACGATTTTCTATTATGCATACCAAGCCATGAATACAAAACTTGCTCTGATTTGGACAATAGTTCCTGTTTAATGTATTGAATGGGTGGGGTAATTTTCCAGACAGGGCTTCAGTCTATTCCTAGACTAAAATGCATGCTTGCTAAACTGAAAACAAAACCGCAAACAACTAACATTGACATTTATTAAAACAGTTTTGTCCCAAGATGCACACCAATGTATTTTTTCTGAAAGGAGCATTTGTACAAAAAAACAGGCTTCATCTATTCCCTGTTTGGAAAAAAATAACTCGGAACAACCAGACATTTTGCATTTGTAAGACTGTTAAATTAACCTTTTTGGTGGAGTCGTATTTTAAGACTTTGCCAAATGTGGACATGATCTGAGTTCGGTAGTCCTCAATGTTTTCAACTTCACCAAGAAGAAAGGCTTTCCTCAGCAGCTTTGGTGATGGCAGCTCTCTCCTTGGTGGTGGTTGCTGAAATTGTTGGCACAAAATCCCTAAAAGCAGAGATAATAAACACACAGACTTCATTACTGATGGTTTAAAGAACAACTGGATGGTTCATGAGGTTATATGTTCCTTATTTCAGTGAGGGCTCCTGCTGTGTTTGTGTCATATATATGTCTACACCTAAACACTCAAGAAAACAATTAAAACATTAACTCTGACTTACTTGTGATCTTCCCGGGTCTTTTGTACTGGCTGAGTAAGGTGGTGTATAAGTCCTTTCTTTGCAGGTATTCCTCGCAGTGGCTCTCCAGGACCTGTCTCCACACCTTGGCCATGGTGTTGCCCTCAGTGCGATCCCTCATTAGGCGGATCACTTGCTTGTCACCGCGGCTGAAACAACCATTTGATGCCAGCAAGTATTACATATTTTCTTCTAGTTCAATCATTTATATATCAAATTATTGTGGAATTATGCACACTCACCGTAATGTTAAGACAGCAGGGAACACAGCTCTGTGAGCTGGACTGAGTTGGTCAATGATGCACGCATCCCATGACAGAAAACGACCAATAAAGTGTTCCTCTGACTCCTTGGCAGCCTTTCTGCATGCATTACATGCCACGACCTCAGTCAGCATGGAGTACCAGCCAGATATAAGACAGATCTGTCTGACCGTTTTGGAATACCCACAACGGTACAGAAAACCATTCTGACTGGAACGGGCTGGGCAGTCAGACCTAGGACAGCGAAGACTGTAACGCCACACTCCAACCTGTCTCCAGAAAAACACAGAGCTGTGAAAAAATGAGTCTGCTGAGGGGACTTTCCCTTCCACCACCCCAGGTAATTCAGGAGGATGAAACCACATCCTGTCATCCTTCAAAACTTTCCTCCACCTTCTGTTGCCATGCTTGTTTTGATAAGACATAGCCTTCTGAAAGAGTCCCCTGTCTTCATCCTCCTTTAGCCACATGATGTCTGCTTTGGGGAGCCCATTAGGACCAGATTCCCATGTTTTGTGCCAGCCTTCAAATGTCACCTGGTGGTAAAGCAAAGACAACCACTGAGTACATAGATGTAGACAGTTTCCTAATCTAACAACCATACTTAAACTTACAGTTACCCCATGACGGGGAGTATTTGCTTCGGTGTCTGATGTTGCAGTGCCGAGACAAGGCTGAAGTGCTGCACAGGTCACATCAGCATCAGTCACATTATATGTCATCCCATGATCAACACCATGAGCTGATGCAGTAGCCTTTAAAACCATGGAAAAGATGACAAAAAAATGTAAGAAATTCAATTACCGACTCATTCCAAGCAATTCAAGACTAACACATAAAATAAGTGTACAAAATCAAATGTCAACCATTTTTCTCATTAAAATGACTAATCTGAATTTGTGGGATTTTACAGTGTATAGACTTACAGCTGATGATGAAACTGCTGATGGCTTCTGTGGAAGATCTGAACTGGCCTTTGTTTTCAGAGTCTTCTTTCTACCCCCTACATGTCCTGATGCTAAATGAGAACAAACACACAAGTGGGCAAAAGTCAATATCAAAGCAGCAGGACAACATATTCATTCTGAAGTGAGCTTCAGCCACACAAAGTTTCTATCTTCTGCCAAACACAAAAGAAGATATTTCGAAGAAAGTGTATAACTGAACAACGGCAGTGCCTATTCACTTCTATTGTATGGAAAAAGTATCACTGTTGTTCGGTTATTAACATTCTTCAAAATATCTTCTTTTGTATTTTGGAACAAACGATGACATCATTTTCATTTTTGAGTGAAATATCCAGTTATGCTGTGAAAACATTTATAAGTTAAAACATAGAAAATCGCTATAACTTCTCCTTCAAAAGAGGCAAGAGCTTCTAAAAGCAGAGCATCATCCGCACAAACACGATCACCTTTGGACCCTGATGAGCTGGAGCTGGCAGCTGCTGCAGGAGGGGTCCGGTCCTGGGGAGGATTCTGCGAAGCACAGGTGAATTTCAGCCTTGAAGTTTATATTATATGTTATATTATATATTATATACCTACCTCTTTGTCGAGAATGTACCGCCTGAAGCGCCCAAGAGAGGAAGATGGCACAGGAGGCAAACTGCTCCGTGCGGCAGTGGCTGGTGATGAAGGAGGAGGACATCATCGCCTGACTTGGCCATCTTCCTCTCTTGGGCGGTCCCAGCTTGAGGGTCAGCTTGAAGGTTCTTGTGCAGGCTGTTCCACTGCCACATCTCTACCGGGATGTGGTGGTCCGTAATGGTGCTGTTAATATTCCAGTGGAATGCGAGAAGCTTAATAGCTAATGGGCAAGAGTTTAAAAAGTTCATTTCTGATTTAGGAAAAAAACCTGATATAATATGTGTTCAAGAAACATGGCTCAAACCTCAGTTGAATTTTGTTTTACAAGGATATGAGGTAATTCGGAAAGACAGGAAACAAGGTATTGGAGGTGGGATAGCTACATTTATAAAACAAGGTGTGGGATATAGGAATGTTGAAGAGAGTGTAGACAAGGAGCTGGTAGTGATGGAAGTATGGGAAGGGAGTCATAGTATTAAAGTAATTAATTTTTACAATCCATGTGAAAAGTTAAGCAAGGAAGTATTGGAAAATATAAGAGGTAACACAAATCAGAAAGTAATATGGTGTGGTGGTTTTAATGCACATAATACACTATTGGGGAGTATTAAAACAGATTATAATGGGTTAATTGTGGAAGAAATGTTAGACTGGGGACAGTTAGTATGTATTAACAATGGATGTTTTACAAGAATAGACGTAACTCATGGTCGTAAATCCGCTTCAGATATTACTCTAGTGTCAGAAAACCTAACTAGAAAATGTGAATGGAATGTAAGTAAACAAAGTACAATGGGAAGTGATCATTATCCTATATGGTGTAAAATTGGTGTGGACATTACCCAAACATTGGTGGAGAGAATTCCAAGATGGAAATTTAATGCAGCCAACTGGGAGCTTTTTAAAGAATTATGTCATAACAATATGTGTGAAATGGTAGATGATATTGAAGGCATTGAAGAATTAAGTAAGAAAATAAGTGATGTGTTAAGGAATACGGCAGAGGAAGTAATAGGAATAAAGAAAACTATAAATAGTAAAAAAAGCAGTACCGTGGTGGAATGAAGAGTGCAGTAAGGCAGTTAGGGAAAGAAATAAAGCAATGAAGAAAGCCAGAAAATCAGTATTGTTTAATGAGTACATTAACTTCAAGAGAGCACAGGCAATAGTGAGGAGAGAAGTAAGAAAAGCAAAAAGAAATTATCGGAGAGAATTTTGTAATAGAATTGGGGAAGAAATTGAAATGAATGAAGTTTGGAATATGATTAGGAAGATCCCTTACAGAAAAGACACATGTTTTTCGCATGTTTTTCGCATGTGATCACATGTATACAACATGTTAATGTGCAAAAATATGTTGTATACATGTGATCACATGTTCTTCACGTCACCACATGTTGCACATGTCATCCCATGGGTTTTTACATGTTATCCCATGGGTTTTTACATGTTATCCCATGGGTTTCACGTGGGAATTCACATGGAATTCACACCAAAATGTTCCAAAAACACACATTTCACATGTGATCACATGTGTTTTTTGCACATGTGAATTTCGTGTGTCTTTTCTGTAAGGGATGGGAGGGATTCAGAGAAATAACAACATTCCAGTTTTAGTAAATAATGGAAAAATAGCAATAAAAGATAGAGATAAAGCAGAGATGTTAGTGGAAACTTTCGTAAAGGTGCACAGTAATGAAAATATTTCAGAGAATATGAGGAAATATAGGGAACAGAAAGTTAGGGAGAATGCTCACATATATGTAAAGAAGAATACATCAGGAAGTATGTTGTATGATACCTTGTATGAGTTCAATTCAATTCAATTTGATTTATACAGCGCTTTTCACAATGTGCATTGTTCCAAAGCAGCTTTACAGGAGCAAATAAGAAAAACACAGAAAGGTAAAAGACAGCACAGTGCATGGTGTTTATAGACCAAGCAAGATCATTATAATAAATATCTAATAAATAAATGAATAAATAAATAAATTAAATGCAGTCTCCCGGTGAGCAAGCCAACACTGCACTGCTCTGCTGTGGCGAGGAACCCAAACTCCAATGCTGAATAATGGAGAAAAAAAAACCTCGGGAGAAACCAGGCTCAGCCGGGAGGGCCAGATCTCCTCTGACGTGTCATAGCTGCACTCAGTGACCCCGACCAAGCCACCGAGCAACTTCCACGAAGAACAGGGAGAGCCCACGAGCCGCGACCCAGGAAGCCCCACCCGCCGAAACCGTGCAGGTCCAACCCGGTCCCATTCTGTGATCAACAACAGACAACAGAGGGACAACCAGGGAAAAGTAGTAATGGCATAATTAACTTTATTCCTCTGTTGTCCGACATCGACCACAAAACAAGACCAAAACAAGACCAAAAAACAAGAGTTAAAGAGAGCGCTAGTGGGGGTCAAGCATACTTCTCCAGGCAAGGATGACATATGCTATGAGATGATAAAGCACTTATCAGAATTATCATTAATTATGATTTTAAGACTTTTTAACAAATATGGGAGACAGGGAATTTGCCAGCAGATTGGAGGCATGGGGTCATAGTGCCAATAGCCAAACCAGGTAAAGACTACTCTCAGCCAATTAATTATAGACCTATTGCGTTGACATCAAATTTATGTAAAATTATGGAACGGATGGTTATATGAATAGGTTGACATATGTGATTGAAAGTAGAAACATTTTTTCAGCATGTCAAAGTGGATTTAGAAAAGGGAGAAATACGATGGATTCAATAGTATGTCTGGAAGCTGAAATTCGAAAAGCTCAAGTTAATAAAGAAGTGCTTATGGGAGTCTTTTTTGATGTCGAAAAAGCTTACGATATGTTGTGGAAAGAGGGGCTTTTATTGAAATTGGAAAGCTTGAGAATTGATGGAAAAATGTATAACTGGATTCTGAGTTTCTTGTTTGGAAGAACGATTCAAGTAAGAGTAGGGACTGCTTTTTCTCAGATTCTTCCAATTGAGAATGGAACTCCCCAGGGAAGTGTGAGCAGTCCTATTCTTTTTAATTTAATGATTAATGACATCTATCATAACGTAGATAGAATAGGAAGACCATTATATGCGGATGATGGAGCTCTATGGAAAAGGGGGCGAAAATGTTCTATTTGTAGAAAGTAAAATGCAAAAAGCAGTGAATGAGGTGGAAAAATGGGCGAATAGTTGGAGTTTTCGTATGTGGCAAAAACACAAGTAATATGTTTTTCGAAAAAGAAAAAGAATCCAAGATTGAATGTCAAAATGTATGGTTATCAGCTGGAGCAAGTTAATGTAGTAAGATTTTTGGGTATGTGGATGGACTCTAAATTAAGTTTTAGAATACATATTCAGAAATTGATAGAAAAATGCAAAAAAGGAATAAATGTATTAAGGTGCTCGTCAGGAGCTGAGTGGGGGGCAAGCTGTCAGTCATTGAAAAGAATGTATTATGCTGTGATTAGATCAATCATAGACTATGGTTGTGTAGTATACAGTTCTGCGAACAAAACATTACTTAAAAAGATAGAGGTAATACAAAATCAAGCTTTGCGCATTTGCTGTGGTGCATTTAGATCTTCTCCAGTAGCCTCATTGCAAGTTGAAATGGGAGAATTGCCTCTAGAACAACGTAGGTCAAAGTTGAGATTAAGGTTGTCACAAATCCGAGGAAGAAGAACCCAAGTGCAGGCAACGGCAGGTAAGGGGTTAACAGGAGTACTTTATTTTAAACAAACGACTTCCCACGAGGGGGCAAAATGAAAACAAGACAAATAACTAAACTCAAGGAACTCTACACAACGTCTTAAACTAAAACAAGGCAGGATAAAACTAAAGCAGACTCACAGTTCTCACACGACACAGGACCACGGGCGACGGCATGAACACATACACATACACATACACAATCCAATACAATCCAATACAATCCAATACAATCCAATACAATACAATACAATACAATACAATACAATACAATCCACGAGCACAGGACAAAGAAACATGAGGGTATACTGTATATAGGAACACAAACGAGGGATAACGACATGGGACAGGTGTGGGAAAACAAACACTTAGGGAAAGATAACAAGGAAACGAGAGGAATGGGGCCAATGACAAGACACTGGAGAGAACGTATATTATTGTCAAACGGACAATAATATGTTTCTCTCCACACATAACCAAAGACTTTGTCATGGCTCTGCTACAGGACCAAGAAAAACATGACTAAGGAAGCAGAGCCATGACAGA
>NW_026634342.1:40850-44645 GCF_024868665.1 Triplophysa rosa | reverse complement strand
ATAGACGCAATAAGACGTGATGAGCGGATAAGCGCGGCTCCGATCCACAAGAGATGCGCACAGAAATACTTCAGATTAAAGTCATATCACGAAGAAAACGAACAGAGTTTTGTGGTGAAACGAGGAAGCATCCGGATTTAAGTTAACAAGTTCAAGCGGTATGTTTCAAATTATGTTCACGTTTGCATTATGAATGTTGTAGCATATGTTAAGTTAAAGGTTACGTCAAAATAAACATCCCTGTTTGCGTGTTAATTTGTTAGCGCCAATGCTAGTCAAGTGTCCTTATTAACCATTTAATGCTTTTATAACTGTAATGGAGTAAAATTAATGGGAGGACAGGGTGGGGTTTACAGTACCTAGTATTTTATTTATGCCTGTCTGCAATCTATGTGCTAGAAAACTAGCATACTAACTGTATGACTAGCAATGTGTATGTCTTGGATAGATAACTCTATTAGGTTTAAAAAGCCACATTTAAACTAAAGAAAAATATATCTGTTGCATTTATTATTTTAATATACAGTTACCTTAATGCAAGTAATCTTGTGTAAATGCAGTATAAAAACTGATGTTTGTTTTAATATTGCATTTAATGCATGTTTGTTCAGTCAGTTGAGTTACTGAAATTTATTCTATTTGTCTTATACAGCAGCAGACTGAGGAGGATGTTCATCAGCATGAAAGACCCCAGAGAGCACACAACAGTTTCAGCAACAATTAACTTATACTTCATGTATACAAAATGGCATTGCTTTCTATACATTTATATTAACAATGAGCTTTATTAATAAAATTGTGTTTCAATTAGCATGTACTGGTGTTTTGCTTTGGTACCGAAATTGGTACCGAGAACCGTGGAATTTTACTGGTATTGGTACCGACTACTGAAATTTTGGTACCGTGACAACACTATAACTGATGTAATTAATAATGTCAATATACTATCTATCTAATATAACTAATCTAATCTAACCTAATATAATGTAATCATGATGTATAGGGCTAACACGTATATGAGACAAAAAATTACGACAAAAAGACAATTCTATGACTCTTTAACACTCTACTTCTGCTACCTCTACTCCTGACACCTCTCTGAAACGCTGCAACACTCACAGGTGGCACGAGTTTCGAAACTGCTTTATCCGGGAGCGATACTCAAGACGAAACCGATGACGTATTCCATACAAACCGAGGCCTCGTTTGTCATTGGTCACGTGATTCCTTCGTTAACAACACAAGCCTCGAATCGAGGCTTCATCATTTTTGCTCGACACAAGCTCCGAAGCCTCGCTTCAAATGTCACATCACTACCTGTGGCATCGTTCATCGTTCAAGGACTGTTACAGCACAAAGCTTAATATCTACAAAGTAGGCAAACATCCACTCAGGAAGCAGCTGGAAAGCATATTTTTTACAAACATATCTCTTTTTTAAAATATTTGAATATTTCTAAACACCTGAATATGTAAACTTTGAATATGTTAGCCTTTTCTCATCACTAGACATAAAATAAGAAGTCAAAGAAATAAAATTAGTTGTCAAAAGTGAACAGAGCAAAATGGTGTGACTTCAATGAGCTGTAACAGTTAATATGCAAATTTCATAACCTTTTAAATGAAAAAATATGAGATTAATTACTGAGACGATACTGCATGACTCTGCAGGAGCGGTCACATCTGGAGTGGTTCTGTGGACAGAGGCTGGAACTCCAGGGTCCTGCGTCTATATAATCATGCAGTGAATTAAGAAAGATTATAATAGATGCAGTGAATTATAACTCATCAAATATAACTGTCCAATAATTTTAACTCATGTTAGATGGAATTATACACCACTGTTCAGAGGCGTGTGACCAGAAAGATGCTTTAGATTATTACCTTCTCCATAGTCTTAATTATTTGATCAAAATTAAATTAAAACAGTAATATTTTGATATTTAAAAATCACAGTTAAAAATGGTTGACTACTTAATAAAGCGTGAAAAAATGTTGGATCGTTTTTGATCAATTTAAGGTGTCACTGCTGAACAGCAGTGTATATCGAAATGGGTTTACAGGGGGGCGCCATGAAAAGGTTGAGAAACACTGTTTTATGTGAACAAAGGGCCGAATTATTCTCTATCATTTTGTAGCTAACTGTGCTGATCTACAAGAACCAGCACTCACAAGTCTTGCGTACATGTTTAGTATGTGTTTTCTGGCCTTATTTCAGTTTGTGGTGAAAACAGTAAAATCAGACTTAATGTTAATGTTTATAAGCAAATATCAGCAGCTCTGTTCAGTTAGCTGCAGAAGCAGCACATTCATAACCAAACTGCAGCTTACATGTGAGTGAGTACCATTTACAAGCACCTATCTTTGTTACTGACTTGACTGGACATATGAACATAAACATTTGTCTGTAATTATTATTTTATGTCTGACAATAGAAACATTAAATATATAAATTAACATAAACAACAAGGGCAGTACTGGGCATTCAGTTGTATTAATATACAACACTTTCCGAGAGTAAATGCAAGTACAACGTGATGATGTCACGAACATGCCAATTACCACGACGGGTAATAATAGATTATAACAGATTTTTTACGAGCCTTATAAAACAGTCTAGCTCAACCTCTGCGCTATCACAGCCGTGCTGATGTAGAGCCATATCACACACCTTTTTTGAGCGATATTGCATTACTAAAAAGCACAAATGTCAGGACATGACAAAATTTCTCCAGGATTTAAAACCCACTCGGAACCCAGGGGGTTAAATGATTGATCTGCACAGAGATGCAGCATTTTTTCCTTCATTATGCAGACTACACATAACAGATTGTTCATAAGAGTACTGTATACAGTATATACTGTACTTGTCAACTAATAATAATGTTTTTGTTAGGTGATGCATTTTTTAATTGTTTGACATTAAATTGATAGCATGTAGAACTCAATTATGCTGTAAACTATGTGATGCTGTACATATCAAATGATTGTATTTTTGTTCCTCTGTTACAGGTGGACTGAAAAAAAATGCCCTAACCAAAAACACCAACCAAAAAGAGGCAGAGAAGTCACTATCCAAGTGGTTCACTGGCGCACGAGACAGGGGTGGAAAAAGAGCCCTGAGGGCACAAAACACCAGACTGCCAGCAGTTTAAGTATTTTGTGAGGTGATGCAATTTTTAATTGTTTGAAAATAAATTGATAACATGTAGAGTACTAAGTTGTGCTGTAAATAACATGATGCTGGACTTATCAAATGACTGTGTTTGTGTTCCTCTGTTACAGGTGTGGACTGAAATCACTGGAGCACGAGACGGGTGGAAAAAGAGCACATTTGGGCACAAAACAGTTCAACATATTTTTTCGTCAGTTGTGTTCAAAGTAACCCTTTCTCTTTTTTCATGAATTTAACATTAAAGACTCGTTTGTTTTTATAGTTGAGGTAAATATTCTTTGTTAAGGATCAGAAGGTTATAATAAATTTGATATTGAACATCCATGTGTTTTTTAAAAATGCACCTATTATGTTTATGATGTACAGGCAAATATAAAGTAGTAGATTATTCATTTTGAAGACTAACATTTAACAAAGCAATATCCACATGCTGCAGTTATCATTTAATCAGTAAAAATTGCATTGTACTTGGTAGAGCATAAGAATGGTAAAGGTAAATTAGAATTTAGCAATAACACAAATTGTACTGCCAGGTGGAAAAACATAATCTAGAACCACTCAAGTATACACTATGCAGGGCTCATCCATAAAAAATATACAGGGCCTTGGTTTAATCCACAT
>NW_026634342.1:38926-40581 GCF_024868665.1 Triplophysa rosa | reverse complement strand
CTGCTTTGTAACAATGAAAATTGTAAAAGCGCTATATACATAAAGTTGAGTTCAAACAAAGGCATGTCCAAATGACGTCTTTTCTACGTCATTGGTGACGTAGAAGAGACGTCCCTTGAGGTGCCAGAATGTAACTTTTTACAACGTCTTTTTATGACGTCTTCTGAACTTCTGATTTTGATGTTCAGGTGATCTCTATAATTGCATTGAATCAATATCACTTTTGCACCTGCAATTAATGTTGAAACGTATTAATCCACCATTATTGTGATCAGTGTTTGCTTTAGTTGAGCTCTCCACTCTTACGTTTTACTTTAAGTTTGGTCCTCTTTGGCCATTGAAACGATGAGTTTAGATAAATTTGTTATGTCAAGGAAGAGTAAGTAAATTAATCTAAAATGTTGATTTACAATATTTATTATCAAATGATTATGCTCACTAATTGTGAGTCTGTTGTATTTCTGTGCAAATTAATATTGTGGTATGAAGTTACTGCATGTACTGCATATGGATGTAAGGTTTTCTTAGGAATTATTCACACACTTTTGAACAGCTTGAAGAATTAGACACACATAGACATGAAGAATCAGTGTATGAATCTCAACAATGGTGACAATCAACAAAAGAAAACTTCATGCTGCAATGCATGCTGGGTAACATCATAGTACGAAACTCATTCATGACTCCCAGCATGCATTGCAGTTGATCTGTTTATCTGAATTAGTTTGATGATTGTCACCATGGTTGAGTTTCATACACTGATTCTTCATGTCTATGTTTGTCTAATCCATCAAGCTGTAGTTTGTGAATAATACAGACAACACATCACATGCCCTACCAGAGACAAAAATATTTTGGGCCATTGCTATACCACAATAAAAAACGCATATCGCTTTGTTCCTAGAGCAGCTTTAGGACTGTCTGATCACTGCCTGGTTCACCTTATCCCAGCCTACAGGCAGAATCTAAAAGCTGCCAAACCTATGGTAAGGACTGTTAAAAGATGGACCAACGAAACAGAGCGGGCCTTACAAGCCTGTTTCGAGTGCACCGATTGGAGTGTTTTTGAAGCTGCTACCAGCGATCTGGACGAGCTCACAGAGACTGTAACATCATACATCAGTTTCTGTGAGGATTTGTGCATTCCTACCAGGACTTCCTTAAAATACAACAATGATAAACCATGGTTCTCAGCAAAACTCAGACAGATTCGCCAAGCCAAGGAGGATGCCTACAGAAAAGGGGACAAAGTCTTGTACAAGCAGGCTAGGAACACATTGACAAAGGAGATCAGAGTGGCTAAGAGAAACTACTCTAACAAGTTGGAAAACCGGTTTTCAGCCAACGACCCTGCATCTGTGTGGAAAGGCCTTAAAGACATCACCAACTACAAGCCACCATCCCCCAATTTTGAAGGCAATCAACACCTGGTCAATGATCTGAATGACTTTTACTGCAGATTTGAAAATGCTGTCTTTACACCTCACACCAACTCTGACATTCTCTCTACACAACACCTATCACCTTCAGTCACCCCACCTCCTGCACTTCAGATCAGTGAAGAGGATGTGTGCTGAGTCTTTAGGAAACAAAAGACAAGAAAAGCACCAGGCCCAGATGGTACTCCCAGCCTGTCTTAAAAGCTGTGCTATTCA